>NC_061485.1:1491025-1628525 GCF_022539355.2 Hippoglossus stenolepis
TAGTTTCATTTTAAACAAATGTTACAGTGAAAATAACGGAAGAACTCTCAAGACCAACACAGACTTCGTACTGTGTCATCCCGTCAACAGGAGTTAATACTTCCCAGTCCATACTTAGCGTACTTGCTACTGAGAAATGAATGTCCATCTAAATGTTTACTGACGTTATAAAGTGAGAAGAAGAGTCACTTTCTATAGACTTCTATAGAAACTACCAGAGGAGTAGCTCCCTGCTGGTCACTACACAGAAGACAGGTTTCATGTACATTGGCTTCACTTTCCAGACCTGGAGTCTACGAACATTTTCATCATGTGTTTGTGGTCGTGCAGCTGAGTTGTGTGTTCAGAGTCGATCGTGACATGTCGGCTTCACACTGATTCAGATCTGACCACAGAAAATCTTTCATTAAGTTGCCACTCACACATAATGTGGGGAATTTCACCAGAGGATGGAGTAACACAAAGAAAACACACAAAGTAGAGATAATGAAACACACACACACACACACTCACAATACAGTATGTCTTTATCTGTGGTTGTGTGTGTGTGTGTGTGTGTGTGTGTGTGTGTGTGTGTGTGTATAGATTGCTCAATATATTTGTTTTACATGCTTACGTAAATGTTCATTAGCAGCAGAATAATGGGGCAGTAAATCGTTGGTTTCAGACATGAGAGGAAATGAAGTTAGTGACAGCGTGCACGTAGACTGTGTGTGTGTGTGTGTTAGGTAAATAGCTGACACGCCCCTCAGAGCTAAATATAGATCAGGTCACTTCATGAGGGAATTATTGTGGAGCTATTGTCTGTGGCTGAAAAGGGGAACTTGGACTTTCCAGCTTGTCCTCAGCGAGCCGCTCAGCACCTGCTCAGGTGGAGAAGAACGAGGACTTTCCCCCGTCGCCTCGTTTCAGAAAGGAAAGTTACACAGATGTTGTTCCCTCTGACAGCAGCGTGTTACGACTGGGTGTGTTCGTCTCAACACATCCTGAAGCACTGACAATCTTATCGCGGTCATCTGATATCGTACGAAGAAAAGAAAAGAATGTTCTCATATAACTGAGGATTCTTTCACACCTGGTTTGGTTCAGAGCTTCAGACTCGTCAGTTCAGTCTGAACCTCAACATCAGGTGTGAACGGTTCCTCAGAGCAGAAGAGGAGTTCTGGGTCCGGATCAAACTGAACCATGTCCCCAAGAGCTCTGGAATCTCAACATCTTTCCACTTTTTGAAAAGTTGAGACCTTCTGACCTATTGCAGGAAGTTGAGAAAACATTAAACAATAGAAGAAGAAGCTGAAGTGAAATAAGTTGCATTTACTTCCACTTCGCTTTTCTCAAAGTCGATGGTTTTGTGAATCTGTTGAATCGAGGATGTGTTTGATACAAACTGAAAACCTTCACATGTTTTATTCTCAAAAACAAAATTCATCAGTAAATGTAATTTTGTGATTTGTTTTTAGAAGCTTTTAAGTGTCTTAAAAAAAGATGGTTGCTAGAAACGACAGAGTCTTTCCTACAAGTCAGAGAGACGCGAGGAGGCGGCTGCTCGTTTCCAGGTCAGATCAGATCAACAATGAACAAGATAACACAGGTAAGTTCCGGTAAGTTGTGTGTGTGTGTGTGTGTGTGTGTGTGTGTGTGTGTGTGTGTGTGTGTGTGTGTGTCTGTGTGTGTGTCTGTGTGTGTGTCTGTGTGTGTGTGCGTGCGCAATGGAAAATGAAAACATAACGGTTGATAACAAAAGTTTTAAATAAAATGTTAAATAAAGACAAACAATTCCCAGCTGTCCTCTGTTTTCTTGTCATTTTGATTTGCATTGTTTTGAAACTGAAATATCACTCAAACCTGAAAAGAAAAGTTTGTCAAAGTCCAAATGAATTGTGTGTGTGTGATTGTGTGATTGTGTCGCTCTGCGTCAAACGTCTCTTCTATAAAAGGTCCCATGATCAGCACGGAGATCAGATTATGGTGAAACACAAACACCCGTCCCATAACGAGGAGGAAGCCACAAAGGTCACGATCACATGAAGCACAGACTCTCAGTCATCAGTCAATATTCATAATGTCATAATGAAACAGGAAGTGAGAGGTCAGAGTCAGACGGGGACTTCACTCACCGTCCGTCATCGGAACACGTCCGAGAGAAACGTGAAGTGAAGACGAACGAGGCCTCGAGAAAAAACAGGAACTGAATCACGAAGGTTGAGATTCCTCAGAGTGCAAGTTACAGAAAAGTTGTCAAAGAAGAAGGATCAGAAACAGCTTTTTACTTTTACTTACCTGGGAGTTGTCATGTCGTCCATCTTTATTCACAGTCTATGGTCTAGCTGTCCGTTAGCATCTCAGCTAATTATCACAGTTGTTTCCATTTAGTTTCTCATGATTCACGTCAAATATCTGATTCACAGAAGTGAAACCTGAGAAGCTCGGACACGACATTTCTTTCAAATCCAGATGTTGAACTGAGCAGCTGCAGATGTTCTCATCAGCTTCATGATGCTGAACAAAAACCTGCAGCAGGTTGGTTTTCTGGTGCTTTAGCGCCCTCTGCTGATAAAGTATGTAAACAACAGCTATGTCATCATCATCATCATCATAATAATATTCTGGTCAGATCACAACATTAGCTCAAACTGAGCAGTACAATACTGCCACCTTGTGAACAAAAGTGGGAACTGAAGGAGCAATCAATCTCTATGAATTATCAATTACTCTAATTGTATATATATATATATAAATATATATATATATATATATATATATATATATATATATATATATATATATATTTTGAGATATATTTTTATCTCAAATTTTTTTTTGTTAGGAACAGTACAACAACAGTGCGGCTTTTTTGTGCACTTACTGCAACCATATCAAACTGTGTCAAACGGGTCTCAACACATTGATAATGACGGCATAAGATTACTGAGACTTTTCATCAAACGCCATAATAGTGGCGTGGCGTCAAAGTTCATCAACTCGCTGTGACACACGAAATTGCTGTAACTTCAGTGTCCGAGGTTCAACCTCCCTCAAACTACATTTGTGTATCAACAGCCCCCCCCCCTGAAAATATTCATATGGTTTTAAGGAATTATTAAGTTATTTTGCCAATGGGCGTGGCAAAATAACTGACTAGCGCCCCCTAAAGGGCAGCCCCGACACCACGATTGGCCGACATGTACAAAAATCGATGGGGACATGTGTCTTTTCATAACAAACAAATAAGTCTCTTGGATAGATATGCTAGACCAAACAGGAAGCCCACCATTTAGGCTTTAGTGGGTTTTTTTATATATATGTTTTTTTTTTCATTTTTTTTTTTTCTAGGAACAGTACAACAACAGTACGGCTTTTTTGTGCCACTTTGTATACATATTCATATATACAAAGTGGCACAAAAAAGGCGTTAAGGCGGAGCGTTATGGAACAACGCAACAGGAAGTCGCCAATTTTTGCCGTTACACGTTCGATCAACTTTAAATGACGTCATCTCAACAACTAGGTGGCGTTTGATTACACGCCATCAAAACACGAGGTTGTCGCGTCTGTGTGATGTCACAGTGTGGGTGGTCATAGGTTTATACGATCTGAAGCGAAACTAGAGTTTTAGTTTTTGACCTGAACAGATCAGTCTGAGCGGAGTGACGCTGACAGCGCTGCACGTGATGGCGTGGACTGTAGTGCGTGATTAGTGGCCGTGGTTCGGAGCCGTTTCTCCCGGTCCACCCCCCCCCGCGGCCCGAGTTCTGCTCGCAGCCCGACTTGTGTTTTAGTAACAGTATAACAACAGTACATCTGAGTAAATGTACTTAGTTACTTTACTTTCCACCACTGAGTTTTATACATATATTCATGTGGCCCTGACATGTAAATGTAGAAAATGGATTTATTCAGTTTTCAGTTCTTATTTCTGTCTAATCTTGCTAACCCTAACCCGAACCCGATGCTTTAAAAACATTTACTATCCTTGATATACTTGTAGTTTGATTCCACAGCAGCAGAGGTGTCACCTCCTTCTGCCTCCTCAAACAACAACACTTTCATGAAACCATTAACAGTGAGAAACGAACCTGACTGAACCGGGTCACCACACTGACGTCCTTCAGGTGCAGGTGAAATCTAAAGATCCCTGAAACCAAGCAACTGGACCAGATGTGTTTTATTAAAGAGGCTGAAAACATCTGCAAACACAGAAGATGGAACATCTGTCAGGAACTTGGTTGAGATCACTTTTCCCATTGAAGGATCATGAAGAACATCTTGTTTCTCTTGTTTCATTTCAGACGACATGTTGCAGTCCAGGATGACATTTGAAACCCTTCTCAGACAGTAGTGTTTTGTTCAGGTCTGGTTGGATCAGATCGAAACCTGCAGCAATATTAACAGAAGATTATTACTAGTCCTGAGACCCACTTACTGACAGGATCTCCGCCTGTAGGTGGCGCTCTGCTCCCACAATCACTGCTGCAGGTTTGTCTGACGCAGCAGGAACTGTCCTCAGAGCTGCTGAAGAAACACACACACGCACACACACACACACACACTCAGACACGAGACGTGTTATTAAGAAGAAGTTGAACACACATGACTCATAGATCATGTGATATTTTATGTGTTATTTTGATATAAATCAGATTTCATGATCTGTGTTGTTCTTGACTAAATGATCCCTCAAGCTTTCAAGCACTATCCAGTCATCAATAATAGGATAATAATACAAATAAAAACTAATTTACAGAAGTATTCAGAGCATCAATCCTTCAGTACTCTGTCGAGCAGCCTCTGGCCTCGAGACTCTGCAGCTGGATCTGAGCACTTCATCCCTTTAGTCCTCTCAAGCTCCGGCAGATTGAAGGAGAAGCGTCTGTGAACCGTCTGTGAACCGATGTCTTCAGGTCGCTCACTGACAATCAGTGGTTTCAGTCTGAGCTCTGATCTGGGGACAGAGTCCTGAAGACACTCAGGGACAGAGACACTGAGTGAAGACAGTGTTGTTGTGATCATCGTGGAGCTGAGAGAGGAACCATCATGCTTCAGAGAGGTTGATGGTCAAGGGTTCACCAGACGGTGTCTCATCCGGAGGCAGCTGTGCTTCTGGGAAACAGTTTTATTCCCTCGATTATCTTCAACTCGTCAGTTTCATCAAGGAGGTCTACAGAGATCCGTAGACTTCCTGGTTCGGCTTTTGTCCTGAGACGCATCGTGAACATCACACACACACACACACACACACACACACACACACACACACACACACACACACACACACACACACACACACACACACACACACACAGGAAACACCTGACCACAGTCTTTAGAGTGAAAGTATAAGCCGGTGTTGTTTGGAGGAATCCAGTATTTCTGGTTGACGGGAAGGAACCTAGATTATTTATCTTATAAAAAAGAAACCGTGGTGTTGTGTCTGTGATGTGTGAACACATGAACAAACATCAGTGTGATAAGAACTAACTGAAATGACAGAAACCACCTTTGGCATTTATTTAACGTCTTCTTTGGTTTTTTAGTTTGGTCCATGTCCCATCTGCTGACATGGAGGAGGCAGGGTTCATGTACAATTACTGCAGCCAGACACAAGGGGGCGATCCAGATGCTTAGGTTTCACATTTGTGAGCTGTTATGTCGTCCATCTTTACTTAGTCTGTGGTTGTTATTGGAGACTCGTGATTGGTCGAGCGTGTGAATCGTCACCAGGTGGCAGCACTTGATATTTTGGCTTCGTTTTTTTACAGTGGGAGGCTCAGTGACGTGTCGTCCATCTTTAATTCACTTGCTCATAATTGCTGCTAAAGTGTTTTCACGTCGGAGCTAATGAACACGCTGGCTGTTGCAGCAGCAGATGAACTTTGTGCCGACAGAAACAACAACAACCCAGTGAGAGTCATTAAGTGTCTCTGTGTTCGGACCCTGAACACATGCAGCCAGTCCTGCGTAACTCAACCCCTGAAGTTTGCCAGAACAGATCCATCATCATTTACGTCCTGCTGAGCGCTGTTTGTCTGAGCCGCTCGCCGCCCGCTAAAGGTCAGAGCATAAGAGACTGTTTAGTGGCTCCGAGCTGCGTATGAAAGGCCGGCCTTCACGGCCGCCGCCGCAGCCGAGTGAGAGGCCGAGAGGAAATGAGTGTGAAATGAATGTCACATTGAAATCAAAGGCCGGGAAGATAAATGAGAGAGGTGGTTGGAAATCACCTGGACCGGGGGCGAGGGAGACACGGAGCTGGACGGACGGACGGGTGGACGGACGGATTGAGGGATGGAGGGAGGAGTAATTATTAGTGATTGGGCAGCTTCCCCCGCATGTGTTTCATTAGCACTGGGCTGTTCACACACAATCTGCTCTCTGTTGGGCCCGGCCACTCCGGTTTATTTGACCATCTGAAATCTTAACAGTTAATACCTGTATATTTCCAGCATAATATTGTCTCTGGCAGAGATCTGCAGAAAACGTATCCCCGTGAAAATAAACTGCTGCGCTCGGCTGCCAGGTAATACAAGGAGCTGAGGACGGAGGGGGGAGGAGGAGGAGCAGGGGGAGTCACACAGGTGAGGAGAACAGAAGCTGTTGGTGAGAGAGGTGAACTGTCGGAGTAAAGGTGAACACAAAACCAGACATTACAGAATCTGTGTTGACGACCACAGTTATGGGTTAAAACCAAACCCTAACCTGAACCAGAAAACTGACCCTGACCAGAGGAGGTTTGTTTAGATGCTTCAGACGTGCACTTCACTCCAAATAACGTCAAGACAGGTTTGTTTTCTGAGTGAGAGGCTTCTCCGGATCTTCTCCTGCAGCCTCCTGGTAACATGTCTGTAACATGTCCTCGTGAGTCCATGTGAGGAAACAGCAGGACAATGTCCTGAAGCTTCCCAGTGAGCGAGTGGACGTGTTGATGAGGTTTCTAACACGTGACGGACGTGAAACTGGAAGAACACAAACATCTCAGGATGAAGAAGAGGAGCCGTACACGTAGAAGACGAAGACGTCAACTTGGAAACACGAGGAGGTTCCAGAGCTTCTGGTGATGAGGGCCGACGCCGGTGTGGATGAGCTGTGAACGTACATTTCTTTAAAGCCCATGGTTCTTTACTGCGGCTGCTGTTAGAGGAGAAATCACCTCTGCGCTCACTTATCCTCTGTGAAAACACAGAAACACCTGCACACGCTGTGATTTTTCATCATCATGTTACCAAGCTCCGCCGCCTGCAGTCATTTCCACATCTACACATTTCCACCGTGCGTCAAAGGAAAGGGCGGCTGTGGAAGGCGATAGGCTACAATCATCATCGCCACCACCGCCATCATCATCATCACAAAACACACACACACGTACAGGCGCGTGTTTACACACACAGTTTATCAGGAGCCAGAGTGGGTTTTTCTTCTCCCCTGGGCCGGCAGCTTCAGGGAGGAGGAGACGTAAAAGTCAACATTTCCAGGGTGATGGTAAATGACGGAGCTGCAGCCGCTCAAACCACAGGCACGTTAAGCAAACACCTGTGGCTCAGGTGGAAAAGCAAGGCCTCGCCGGCCGAGAGAAGGAGCTCTTTCTCTGGCCACTTGAAAGTCCCAGGGCTTAAGAGCGAAAGCCCTAATTTTATTACAGCTTTTAACCAATGCCCTCGACTTTCTGAGGTCCAAACAAAAAAGATATTAAAAAAGCGTGCAACAATAAATTAAAGACAAATCCTCACAATGAAGTTTCATGCTTATGTTGGATTTTATGCTGAAAGCATCTTGAAGAAATGTCACATGAAACTAGAATCACGATTAGTCACACAAAGTAGTTTATTAACAAACTTTGAGATTTAATCTAATTTGGATAAAGGCAGATAAATCTGATAAAAGCCTGTTTTAGTGCTTGTTGTCCAACTGCTGCTGAACTTATATATTATATTTGTTGTAGAGAGATTTACATTCATCCAGGAAGAGAAGGGAAAGTTTAATATAAACTAAAAGATGAAGGACTTTTATTAAACTATACGGTTCTTTCACACACACCTTCCACGTTCCAGACATTCAGACAGAACATCAGGTGTGAAAGGTTCCTCAGAGCAGAAGAGGAGTTCTGGGTCTGGATCAAACTGAACCATGGTTCTGTTCCAGAGTGAACCCCCCCACCCCCCCCCTATCTGTCCCAGGATTCATTGCGTTTCGGTGATGAAGCAAGCGACGGAACATCTAATGCTTGAGCAGCCAACAGCTGACGGTTCACGCTACAAAACCAAGGGGCATGAAAACGTTGTCTAGCGCTGCTGCTCGACGTCACCAGCTCCGTGACGCCGATCGTTGAAAACACTGAAGACCGGAGCGTCTCATTTTGAGTCAGCTCCTCTCTGCAGCCACAGTGTCCTCCAAAGGACTCGGCCTCTGGATTGGGACACAGCTCCGGTCGATGAGCTGAACTCACGACATTTCTGATGCATTAACAAGTAGCAGCTGTCGTTGGCTCTGCAGCAACAGCAGAAACCTACATGTAGCCTCTTTTCATAAAAAGCAGTGAGCGCTGGTTTGGCAAAGTCAACGAGCCAAATAAACACACAACAACCACCGCAGACATATTCCAGGACACAAGTCAGTCACAATGAATACACAATAACCATCACATCCCTTCATAACAACAACAAAACACGCTGACGTAAATGCGGTCGGTCTGATTGTACGTTTTGGTTCTCGCCGTTTTAACCCTCGCCCTTTTTTTCCAGCGCCGCCTGAGAAAACGTGGCCCTGTTCCCTGCTCACGGTGAGGGTCACCACGGGAGGTTTACAGTTCACCCACCGTGTCCGGACCTGTCACAGTTTCCATGTTTCAGCTGCTGTGACAGAGGAGCCTCGGCCCCTCAGCGCCTCCTCCAGCCCGGGGGAGCGTTTCCAGCGAGCGATGAAGAAACTAATAAACAGACTCTCGCAGTGATCCATGTCACATTGTTTGGCCCACCTGCAACCTGTAAACTCCACCGTGGACTGGATGTTCTCAATTTGTTCCACGCGGAGGCCCTGGCTTACATTAGCCTAAAGCGGGCACTGGAACAGCATCTGGTCCGAGCGGCATTCATTTTCAAGTCAGTTACAGAGCGCCGGAAACCAGGAGACAGGGCGCGTCTGTCAGAGAGCAGGTCAGGGCACGATGAGGGACGAGCGACGACTCCACCGCTGGAGCGCAAAGAAGAAGGAGGCTCGGTATAGGTGTTAAATTAATGAGAACAAATGTATAACAGCACAAATAAGAACTTAAATCTTATGAGCTGTTTTGGGGAGAAACTTGTCAATGAGAGAACAACAGCACAAAACATGTCGTGGGAGTAGTATTCACATACTTATATTCCATAAAAGTACCAGTACAACAACCGGCATTACACTGAGAAGGTGTGTGTTCTAAAGTACGATCCAATACACTGACTCAATAGTAAAAGAAGTAAAACTATAATGAATCTTCTTAATGTAGAGTTCGAATAGATCTGAGGGAACACAGTTCACTGCAGAGAGGTTTTCACAAGGCAAAGCAGAGAGCTGCATTTGATTCTGGGTGAAATCCAGTTCTGTTTTAAAGCTGGTTTCACCTGTAAATTCTCTGTCTGACATGTCGTCAAGAAGAAGAAGAAAGTTTGAAAAACAAAGTACAGGACTTGGGTAAGTGGACTTAATGATTTTCCATCAGTGTGGATCCAATTAACATCTTCAACATGTCAAACCTTCATGTTACTGTCATCTTATTCTATTTCAAGGAAAGAAGTAACATTTCAGTTTATTTATAATGTTGTTTATGAACACCAACATCCTGATGTACGAATCCCATCTTCCTCTGGTTTGATCAAACGTTTTCCATGTGAAGCCTGGTGAACATGCACAGGGTCACACTCACACACACACACTCATGTATACGTGCACGCAGTCGTAACTTAGAGCAGATGAACGGGGCTATTTGGGTCCTAATGGGACATTTCACCAAAACAAGCTGTAAACGAGCTGTAAACACGGAAATGTGCTGGAGGTTTTCTTCTGTCGGCTGCTTTTCAAAACCTCTCTGAAGGTGGAAACAGAGGAAAAGCATTAAAACCTGAGATCCTTTTGGAAAAGAGTTTCTGACAAACTGAAACCTAATGACGGCGCGAAATGGAAAATAATAAACTAAGATTCTGCACCTTGGAAACGTGGAGGTCACAGACAAATTCCATCCGTTAGTTGGTATATTTCTCTAAAATCCACAAATATCAAACCTCCTGGTGGCACTAGAGTCAAAGTCCGAGGATCGTCTAAGACATTATTGTTCCTCAACTGGAACCATGAGTGTCTGTTTGAAGAAAAACCGTCTCGAGACCAGATCGAACTTCAGAGTCACGTCAGTGCAGCTGCTCACACGTCGCGGTGGCAGAGAAGGAGGAGAAGCAAATGGAGGGAATCACATAAAACTCTGGTTGTGATGTCAGAGTAGAAAGAATAAAGACGCATCGGTCCGTCCATTCATTTCTTCCACTGGGCCGTGGTTGAGCTGGAGGAGAACCAGGCTGTTCTGAACGTCCCTCTCGCCATCTATCGATAAACGATGTGTGCCCCGTCCCAAATAAATATTATACTTAGAGGATAAAAGTATTAAAGTATGTGTGGTTATCATCAGTGTCAGTAAGTGAAGTAAGGAAGCGTAGATGCAGACAGTCTGTGGTACTGCAGCACTTTGCTCCTGCGGGTCAGGTCGGTCCTGTTGGCCCAACATGGATCCATCGCTGCTTTGGAACAGACGGACGTCGGCCATGTTCGGAGGAGCCTTTGAAATGGGACGGCCTGGTGTCCTCGTGTGACGCCATCAGCCTCTGGAAGATGCTGCCTCTGAAGTGGGAAACAAGGAGCAGCTGTTTTACCGAGTTCCCTCAAAATGTCCAAACGTTTCTCTCCATCTTTACGGCCGAGCCGCAGAAGAAGCTCATTTCGGCTGAGTTCTCATTCCTCGTATCTCTACTGCTTACTGCTAAATGACGCTGCACCAGTTCACTATTTCTATTTCCCATGAACTATGTGATACTTCAGGTCCTTGGTCCCACAGATCTGTATTCCTACATTGTAAATTGGCACCTGTCAGCTGTCTGTCACTTTCTGCCTCCTACTCTGCCTGAACTTAGTCTGCACCAGAGGAGGAGGAGGATTTTGACCACTGACGTCCGCAGAGCCATGAAACTGCCAGGGCTATAAAGACAACTTTCACTGTGTTTTCTATGTGGTACTAGATTAAAGCATGAAACAGGCAGAGAGGATGTGTCAACACTTTTTATAGCCACTGTATATGTGAGGGCGGTTCCTGTATCCGAGGAACAGTGGGTGTGAGTCCAAGGATAACCTAAAGGACACGGACACGCTGTATAAACAGGTCCAGCAGACACACTCCCACACCCAGAGCCCACCACCTTCACTTCAGAAAACGCTGACGCATCAGAACGTGAGAGCAGCTAAACAGGAACAAGACAGAAAGGGAAGAAACCGTTTGGAGGAAATGTGGTTTGGGCTCACGTGGAAGGAGCTTTCACACGGAAACACGGATCCGGACATGTTTCTGATAACTTGTGGACATTTCTGAGTTTGAGACATGAAACAATGGTCCCGAGTCAAACCAAAGACATCAAGTGCAAACCAAGTCCGATCCAGCCACCGGACAAACAGCCATTAGCAACATGTGCAGCTGCTTTAGAGCCAAAGATTTAAATCACACTTTAACATTTAATCAGGTTAATGTCGACAGCACATTAGAAAAACTAAGAATGACGCCGTTATTAACATGCTGTCACTAATCTGTTCGTGTCATGATCTGCATCCGGAGGACATTTTGTGTGTGAATTGTCTTTATTGGACTTGATAGACAGAATTAATTGTATTTGTTGCGAGTATTTAACCTTAAAACAAAGATGTTCCGTCCCTTGGTCTTTAGGGAAACGTCTGTGAGGCTACGACCTGTGATGAACACTGTCCCTGATATTGAATTCCCGTTCCCTGCTGGTGTAAACTCCTGAATGTGCGGCTGTGCGCTCCTGGCTTTGCCTCGCAGTGATAATAATAACTCAGGGAGGCAGACGGTGTGTAGGTCTGATATTTAGACAGACAGGGGTGACTGACGCTGCCAAACGACACAGCGAGACAGTGTCTGCCCTGAGGTTAGACCAATAAAATAAAGAGTCAATTTGTTGGCAGTCCCCCTCCCTCCATAACTGTGAGCCTGTGTCTCCAGACACGTCCTGTTGTCACAGACACTTGGTGGAAATCTGCAGTTTGTTTATAAGACTTCACACCGATGGGGGGAAATGGCAGGAAATATAGAATATTCATGGTTTGGCTGGAACATGGTGTCGTGGGATGATATTGGTCTCTCACTATATGGTTGTAAATATCACTCACACTGCCCACCGGTAAATTTGAGCTTTCACCATAAGTCAAACTACAGGAAGAGCTTCGTTGAGGCAGGTGTGAACCATGTTTTTGACGTTTGGTGATGGACAGAGATCTGAAATGTCCATCGTCCTGTCCGCAGCACTGTGAGACACGAAGTTTAATCCAGTCCTGTGTCATTTGTCTGACTGGAATCAGTGTTTGTGTATTTTAACGTAGTCATAATGACATTTTATTCCAGCGGTGTGTTTCCATGGAAGTCTGTCATTTCAACAAGAATCAAAGTGTCTGTGAGACAGTAATTACAGACAGCGGTGCTTTGTGCTGAATGCTCACATGCTCACGCTGACAATGTTCATGTTAAAGTGGTTTTCTCAAAGACTTTCATTTAAAATAAACGTCTGTTAAGAACGAAAATAGATGATTGATTAAATGTGATGCAGAATCACGCTCTGCATGTAGCTGCCGCAGCCCTGACATGTGGATCCTGTGCAGGAGGTGAAGCACATGCGTGTAGCTGCCGGCGGTGCCGAGCCACTCCTGAGGGCGGGTGGCGGTCGCAGCTCAGTGTCAGTGTCAGCTGTCAATCATCACGTCTCAGCCTGTTTTTATATCATCAAATAACTGATTCAAACCAAACTGATCAGAAACACTTGAACAAACATCAGTGAGATGAGAACGATGTTTTTGTCCCATATCCCATCTGCTAACATGGAGGAGGCCGCGTTTATGACCTATACTGCAGCCAGCCACAAGGGGGCGATCCAGATGATTTGGCGTCACTTTTGGAAGCTGTCCTGTCGTCCATCTTTACTTATTGTCTATAGTTAGCGTGCTGACTTGAGTGGAAGCAAAGACGTTACGGAGCCAAACAAGAATGACTTTTGTGTTGTTTCTTCACATCTGTCGACAGGATTTGATGAGTGGACGAATAAAGTTTGATGATGAACTTGTGTTTCTGATCGATTGCTGAGTAAATAGTCACAGAAACAACGTGCATGATCTGAAGTCAGCTGAATGATGGGAGCACGTGACAGAGGAACAACAGTAAACTGTGTTACAGCAGCAGAGATGTTTCACACTGAGCTTTAATTTACAATTAAAACAAACACGAAGCTGCTCCTGAGCCTCGTCTGAGCCGCTGCTCGGCCGCCAGTCGCTGCTACTCACATCCTTCAGCTGTTTAGTCAAACTGACTGGATCAGGTTGATTTTATGTGTGATCCGTGACAGCCTCATATTATCCAATCACTTCTGTTCATCCATCACGCCCTCGCGGCGAGCTGCACGGTGTGAGACACGGATCGAGAGCAGAGCAAAGACCAGTAAAGACAGACGGAGAGGGAAAGAGAAACACTGCATCAGAACAGCAGCTCCTGTTACAAACCACCAGAGACTCCACTCCGCTGCCAAAATATCCAGATCTGAACCCGAGCTCTGTGGCTGCTAATTATTCCTCGAGCCTGGTCCAAACTAAATTTATGACACGACGCTGGCGCTGCTTGTGGCATCAGGAATTAAACTGGCAAAGAGTCTCAGAATCAAACCCAAGGGCCCCTGTCCTCCAGCAGAGGAAGGGACATTAAAAAGTGGAGGAGGTAAATGTTCAGAAGGAAAACAGTGACAACAATCACAGCTAAAGACCTGTTACATACATACATACCCAAAAAGCAAAAAATGCAATAATCTCCATAATTTGCAAATCAATGGAGAGAGATCTGATTGCAGCACCAGTGTGTCCAGCTCCATCCTCCCCAGTTTGCTTACGGGAGCCACGGAGGTGCAGACGCTGCTGAATCCTGTCACCAAACACCAAATTCATCCCAAAGGATACGCCAGGATTTTATTTGCTGATTTTATAGCTCAGCTTTTATTTCTATGAAGACACATATTCTGTTAAAAGGGCTAAATGATCTTAATGCTAATAAGGGGCTGATTCTCTGGATGAGAGATTTTCTTTCCTGCCGTCCACTGAGGGTCAGTGTTGGGTTCTCTCACCTCTTCTCTTTTCTCTTTTTACAAACAAAGACCTTGAAGATCTTTAAATATCTGGATCACCAGCTGAGATCCTCTGGGATTACAGACAATTTAATGCTCACAGCGTCTTTACCTGAGAAAAGTCTGCAGACTTAGTGTCAGCAGGAAGATTCTGGGACTTTTCTACATCAGCCTTGATCAGGATGTTTTAACGTTCCATCTTCCTGCCTGGTTCGGTCGTTTGGACTGTAAAGCCAAACATAAACTTTCCAAAAGTGTACTGATGGGCAGTCAGAGCTCACCCGTCCGTGACATCAGAGCTCACCCGCCCGTGACATCAGAGCTCACCCGTCCGTGACATCAGAGCTCACCTGTCTGTGACATCAGAGCTCACCCGTCCGTGACATCAGAGCTCACCCGTCCGTGACATCAGAGCTCACCTGTCCCTCAGCTGGTTAAGGTGATAATGTTTTTGTTTGTCTGTATCAATGAACAGTCAAAGTCATGAAAGCTTTGCAAACTCATGTCTCTCTCTCTCTCTCTCTCTCTCTCTCTCTCTCTCTCTCTCCCTCTCTCTCTCTCTCTCTCTCTCTCTCTCCCTCTCCCTCTCTCTCTCTCTCTCTCTCTCTCTCTCTCTCTCTCTCTCTCTCTCTCTCTCTCTCTCTCTCTCTCTCTCCCTCTCTCCCTCTCCCTCTCTCTCTCCCTCTCTCTCTCTCTCCCTCTCTCTTTGGGGGGTGGTACTCAGTGTTGGTGGGGTGTGTGTGTGTTTGGTGCCACGCAGTGTAACAGTGCGTGTGACTGAGTGGTGGACAGAGCAGGAGGAAGATTAGTGTAGAGATCTTGTAGTAAAAAGCGTTCGGACAGGATGACATCAGGTCCTGATTAGGACTGGAGCCCCAGTCCTGCCCCGGTCCTGCCCCGGTCCTGTCCGGTCCTGCCCCGGTCCTGCTCCGGTCCTGCCCCGGTCCTGCTCCGGTCCTGCCCCGGTCCTGCTCCGGTCCTGCCTCAGTCCTGCCCCGGTCCTGCCCCGGTCCTGCTCCGGTCCTGCCCCGGTCCTGCTCCGGTCCTGCCCCGGTCCTGCTCCGGTCCTGCCCCGGTTAGCTGCAGGACTCCTCGGAGCACCTGCAGGCTGCTGTGTGACTGCGAGGGAAATATTTTCCCTGGACTTGGTTCAAACTTTGAGGGGAAAGAGAAAAAAACGTGGGCAGCGGCATTACGCCATCCGTGCCTCTCTTGGAAAGAAGTGGGATTTAAAGAAGTTCCTTACAGGACGTCCAGCAGAATGGAGCCGTGCACGGTCTAATGCGAGTCCGCTTCCCTGAGCCTGCTGGCGGATCCCTGCTCCCCTGTCTCCGTCTGGATCTCTGCAGCACCATGGTTCTGACGCATGACGGACGGGACAATCAAGACTCTCAGGATTTGTTTCTTCAACCACATCTTCACTTTTACCACCTGGCTCATGTCGACAGTTCCTTCTAGAGAGGAGCCTCGCTTCTCCTCCCGGTGGCAGAGGACCCTCAGAGGATGAGAGACAGGACGGGGATTCTGAACAGACTGAGCGTTATTACAATGACGGTTTGGCCAAAGGCAAAAGGGTTTTAGGATGAAACTTGTGAAGCGTCTTTGTCTCCTGCTGAGCTGCTGGACTCTCATTTACCTGCACCCCGTCCTCGGTTCACTCAGCCGGAGCAGGCCGACCGAGCCCCACCACCGGTACCGGCTCGGAGAGGCAGCGGAGAGCGCGACAGGCGGCACGGACGGAGAGCAAGTCCCCGGGAGAACCGGCAGTTCCACCCTAACACCCGGCAGACAACCGGGGGCCGGGGCGTGGAGACCGTCCCCGCTTGTTCCGGCGAGGATCACGCGTATCCGCGCGAGTCCGCCGTTAATCAAGGCTGAGTTGACTGTTGTAAAAAGCGCAGGCACTGCAGTGACATCCGCGTCCCTGCGCAGCGGGGCCGTGCCGGTGAACCGTGCACAGCTGCAGCACCGGGACCGAGCAGGGAGCCTGGGGCGCAAAGAGGCTGTGCGCTCCTGGCTGCCCGGAGGAGATGCTCGCTCCAAAGCGCACGCTCCCGCGGCTTTTAGCGCGCATGCAGCTGTGAAAGGAGTCAGGACTGCGGACGGAGGAGGTGGAGGCGGGAGCTCCCCGGCTAGACATGTGGGGAAAGCTGCTCCAAGTGCAGCGAGAGCAGCCGGAGCGGCACTTGGAGTGCGCACCGGGGATCCACCGAGAGGAGCCGCTCCGGTGCGCACC
Organism: Hippoglossus stenolepis; assembly: GCF_022539355.2. Classification (NCBI taxonomy): domain Eukaryota; kingdom Metazoa; phylum Chordata; class Actinopteri; order Pleuronectiformes; family Pleuronectidae; genus Hippoglossus; species Hippoglossus stenolepis. The sequence goes on from NC_061485.1 coordinate 1,507,655, forward strand.
GGGGATCCACCGAGAGGAGCCGCTCCGGTGCGCACCGGGGATCCACAGAGAGGAGCCGCTCCGGTCCGCACCGGGGATCCACCGAGAGGAGCCGCTCCGGTCCGCACCGGGGATCCACAGAGAGGAGCCGCTCCGGTGCGCACCGGGGATCCACCGAGAGGAGCCGCTCCGGTGCGCACCGGGGATCCACAGAGAGGAGCCGCTCCGGTCCGCACCGGGGATCCACAGAGAGGAGCCGCTCCGGTCCGCACCGGGGATCCACAGAGGAGCCGCTCCGGTCCGCACCGGGGATCCACAGAGAGGAGCCGCTCCGGTCCGCACCGGGGATCCACAGAGAGGAGCCGCTCCGGTCCGCACCGGGGATCCACCGAGAGGAGCCTTTGTGCAAAAGCAGCCGCATGGTCAGAAGGCGGCTCCGGTGGCGCAGCGAGGATCCAGCTACAAAACCCTGAAAGCGAGCGACCGGGAGACGCATCCCAAGCAGCCGCTGGTGATTCCTCACGACTACATGCTGTCTCTGTACTGGTCCCTGTCCAGCGGAGACCTGAACAGCAGCGCTCTGCACGAAGCGGGTCTGGCCAACACCATCACCAGCTTCGTGGATAAAGGACAAGGTAAACACAGCCTCTCTGAGTTCATCCAACTCTTCTTCTTCTCTTGATGCTCTGTGGATCCTCTGGAGCTAAGTTTCTAGCTTCATTGAGCAATTTGTGTTTCTAAATCACGTTTTAACTTGCTGGTAGTTCTGGTTCATTCTGAATGATGAAGATTAAACTTACAAAGACAGTGATACATTTTAATTATTCAGGTAAAGCAGATGGAATAAACCAGATAAAACCCTGGAAGTCCACGTCCGTCTGAGGACACACTTCTCATTGTCATTTGCAGCATCACAGTCTGAAAGTGCCTCTGTAATGAGGTGTATCACCTAATGACTGTAAATACTTTGGGTTTGACAGCAGCTTGGCTGCAGCTGAGAAGCTGCTGTAACTGAGGGATGAAAACTGGTAAAAGAGTTGGAGACACCAGGAGCGAGGGCAGAGAGGAGGTGATGGTGCAGGATCCAGGGAAAGGTTAGAGGAGAGGGATGAGACCTGATGCTGAATGAGGAGGAGGGCATGGAGATGTGAGGGAGAGGACTAGAGGTCAAACCCCCGTCTAAAGGTCACTAGAGGAGGGCGGTGCTGGGAACAAGACCTTGTCCAAATGTGGACATGTCTGGGGATCCATGAGGAAGAAGAGCATCTGGAGGGGAGGCGAGCAGGTCAGCTGCTGGTACACTGAGGGAGCGATGGGAAAAGAGATGCTACTCATAACTGAGCTGGAGTTCAAAGCTGCAGGAAGCTGCTGCGAGCTCAGAACTATCACACATCAAATGTCTCTGGCACGTGGAGCAGCTCAGCCTTCGCTCTCTGGAGCTAGATGTTCAGGTTGATGCTCAGAGAAGATAAAACCAGCAGCAGGTTATCAGAAGTTAGCCTGGCTACATAATCCAGTTATTAAGGCAGCATTCCCAACGGATTATGGGATGTGGAGTTACTTACATATTAAAACAACCACGTAAACAGTCAACCTCGGCCTTTTTTCCGTTTTCCAATATAAATATTTTTATTATCCTGCTCCAGGATAAAATCTCTTTTTATAATGATTTTCTGAAATGATGGAGAAAATGAAAAGAAAGTTACTTCCTGAACCAGAGACGTTCTGAAAGTGACATCATTACATGAATTTAGTGAAGTGTGGGATCATTGGTTTTCTGTACATGACAGATTCCTGTGTTTCTTTGTTACTTCTTTGAGACTCATGTTTCCAGCTCTGGCCTCATTAGCATTCAACTCTCACATGATAAGGATGTTTTCTTTACTGCTTAATACTAGTGAGAAACATTTTGGACTGGAAATCAAGTCTGAGGGGTGTTTAGCTACACGCCTGTGCACATGCATGTAGCTTGTGTGTATTTACAGCGTCTCATGTATTTATTTGTGTGCGTGCTGTTGCATGTTGGTTTCTGTAAGTGTATGTGTGACTGTGTGTGTTTCCAGCCATCTGGTCACTGGTTGGCAGCACTGCTGCTTCACGGCCTCAGGAGGGTAAATAAACACTCCTCATGACCACAAGTAGGGCGGCCCCCCTGTGTAATGTTATCCTTACGGTGTAAAACTGTTTAAAACAATGTTTAAATGACCAGAGTTTAATGTTTCTAGCTCCACTAAAGGTTTACATTTCAAGCACTTAATGTACTTTTAATTTGGACTTTATTTGTTTAGCGTGTTCTCTTCAAATCGCCGGTGACCTCCTCCGCATGTTGAAGGTGTAACTGATGACCTGACACGTCTCTCACTCGCTCACATTAACTCAGTTCCCCCTCTTCGTCCTTCCTCCCTTTTTTCTTTCTTTCTTTCGTTGAGTCTTCTCTCGTTTGCCACGTTGCTTAAACGTCCACCAATGAACCTTAGTCTCAAATTACACATTGCTCGCCTCACGTTAAACACATGAATGAAATAAGAACGACTACCTAATGAAGACCATGTGAATTCAGGCTGTATCCACACCAAAACATTTGAGTTTTAAAACTCATCACTGTTGCTATGGTTACGCCTGCTGTCCACACTACCTGCTTCTAAGGTCGTTTCCTCTCTGAGTCTGAAGCTTCGTGTTTGTTCCATGTTTCCTCTGATCTGTTAGTTCTGGTTTCACGTTGTAATTTAGGGACTAAAGAATTCTGTCTGACATACGTATGTCCTGTGGTCATCACCTACGTGGGCGGAGTCTACCTATACTTGACTCTGATTGGTTTGTAGACGGCATCTCACGGGGGCGTGTCATCAGTTGGGGGGGAAGTAGTCTTTCTGTTTGAATGGAGGAAATGAATGAAGCGCTTCATCTTGTTGCCAAGGTAACATCATGATGGTATCACTACCTTCAGGCGCAGTACTTTACACTACTTCATGTTGTGTTTGCTAACAGCTGATTTTCACTCAGCTTGTTTTATAACGCGTCACCAGCCGACATGCTGAGGAGGCGATCTGTGACAGTTCACACACACGTGCACATGGAGCTTCAGGTCCACGATAACAAACCTGATGGTCCTGGTCCTGAGTCAGGGCTGCAAGTTCAGGATCTGAATATGGAACATGTCACTGTGGGGACATAATGTGAGAGACTTTTCTAGTGGTTTCAGGAGAAAGGCTGCGGTTATGGTTTGGGCTACACATTTACTCCTAATGGTCAGGGTTGAATCAGCGCCCCCTACAGGAATAGTGAAACAAGTTTGCATGTGTGTTTGTATTGTGTTTGCAGCTTCCTGTAGAAGTGGTTTGAGCACAATAAACTATAATAAGTAGATCAGTTTGTGGTACGTGTGTGAATCAGTTATTGTTCTCTTTATCGTCAGAAAATAACAACAAATGTTGAAACAAGCCCAATGTGATGATTCAGATGTGCAAATCAAGAAAAGCATAAAATTCCCACTTTTGTGAAGCTTAAACCAAAAAATGGATATAAAATAATCACAAAATTTGGATTATTTCTTTATCAAATTTATTGCTGATTACTTTTCTGTTCACTGACTTCCTGCTGTTTTGAGTGTGTGCCTGTGTGTTTGTCTGTGCGCCCACATTTACATCTGGTCCTCTGAACACGCCGGCCTGTGTTTCACCCCCGTCGTGTTTGCACCTGCACTTTTTATGTTACACGTGCGTCTGCGAGTGATTTTACTTTTCTGTGCTCGTCCACTTCTCCGTGTTGTGTTTCCCTTCCTGTCGGTCTGACTCACATCTCTTTGTCTCTCTTGTCTCAGATGAGCGCGGGCCCCAGCTGAGGCGGCAGAGGTATCACTTCAACATCAGCTCCCTGGAACGAGACGGGCTCCTGGGGGCCGAGCTACGCATCCTGAGGAAGCGCCTGTCTGACCCCCGCAGAGCCTCAATGGGATCTACGGGCGCAGACGGAGGCAGAGGAGGAGACGGGGGTGGAGGAAGCTCATCCCCATGCCTGAAGCTGTACACCTGCGCCTCAGGTAAACAAAAGGCTGCTGTGCTCCAGACTAAGACCACTGAGGAGCTGCTCGGCAGCAGATGGGAAGTGTTTGACATATGGAAACTCTTCAAGGGCTTAAAACACCAGCAGCACCACCACTCCCAGCAGCTGTGCTTTGAACTGGAGGCTCTGGAGCACAGAGGCGGCCGGCCCATGGATCTGCGCACGCTCGGGTTCGCACGGCTCGGCCGGACCAACAAGGAAAAGGCCTTCTTCTTGGCGTTTGGCAAAAGCAAGAAGCGTGACCTTTTTTACAACGAGATCAAAGCCCGGTCAGGTCATGACAACAAAACCGTCTACGAGTACCTGTTCACCCAGAGACGAATGCGGCGAGCTCCTGCTGCCCGGGGGGCTAAAAAGCCTCTGCAGCAGCCGCAGTCCATCCCCCAACACCAGGTGGTGAAGACGAGGCCGCGCTGCAATCGGAAACACCTCCACGTGAACTTCAAGGAGATGGGCTGGGACGACTGGATCATCGCTCCGCTGGAGTACAACGCGTATCACTGTGACGGCGCCTGCGACTTCCCCATCCGCTCGCACCTGGAGCCGACCAACCACGCCATCATACAGACCCTCATCAACTCCATGGACCCCGAGGCGGCGCCGCCCACCTGCTGCGTCCCCACGCGACTCACCCCCATCAGTATACTCTACATCGACTCGTCCAACAACGTGGTGTACAAGCAGTACGAGGACATGGTGGTGGAGGCTTGTGGCTGCAGGTAGCAAAGAAAGGCGAGAGACGACGAGAGAGAAAGACACTTCCTGCCCTTCACTTTAAGAAACGACAGATTTGTTAACGCTGAGGGAGAGAGTTGTTATTTCAGCTGACGGTGACCGAACTCACTGCTCAGCAACAGACACTATCCTTCACTCTCAAGTGGTCTGTCAGGCTGCATACCGAAGACTGTGGGACACTAAGACTAAACAGGGAGAGATAAACATGGAGGTGTTGCTCTTTAACGCAACACTCACTGAAACATGTGTCGTGTTGTTGTTGAACAAGATGCGTCCAAGAGACCGAACAGAACAGGCGGCTGTTCACATCTTTATCGCCCGCTCTATTGTATTTTTTATTCCTCTTCAGATTTGTATCTTCGACTGATCTCGGTGTAAAAAGTTTGTTTGTAACAGAAATGCTATTGACACATGATTGAATTATACTCAAAAATGCCCTTTTCCAGCACTTACCTGCCGATGTGCCTTTGGCCTTTCACACACGAGGAGTCGTCCGAGCGCCTGATCCAAGACTTTTCCAATAAAGCATGTGAAGAATGTCTGATGTGTAAATAAAGTGATGAAGTGCTGATCTGACCTGATACAAATGTGGGAAAGTTGCATAAAATGCTCTTCAGAAAAACAGAGAAAGAAATGTGTAATTGACTGAGCTCCAAACTCCTCTATCAGTCTGAACCTGCGTGGACTGAAATATCTGAGGAATTTAACGTTTTCAGATGCCAAGTAACGAAAGAATGTTTGGTTTGGAACGTCAGCGTTTCATTGGTTTAACCAACAGCTGCCGAGTTAGGTGAAGAACATTAGTTCACACGTATGGAAGAAGTTTGTCTGTTAATAAATTTCATCCTTAGATTTAACATCTTGTTTCTGTTTCTCACTTTTTAAATGGTCAGATTTGATGATTCCTGTTTGCCGTGGTAAAACATATACTCTATATAACTATAAAATGTTATACTGTGTATATAAATATAAATAAGATAAATGTTTAACTTAGTGATCAGGACCGAGCATCAACGTTAGAAACATATTAGCTTCACAAGCTACATCAGCTTCGACAGACCAGTTGATCAGGATCACTGCTAGACAGGTTAATAGCTTTACAAGCTAAGCTAGCTAAAGTAGCTAAGTCACAGCTGGTGATAAGGACCAAGGTTTATCTAACGTTAGCAAAACATTAGCATTACAAGCTAAGCTAGCTAAAGTAGCTAAGTCACAGCTGGTGATAAGGACCAAGGTTTATCTAACGTGAGCAACATGTGGTTAGCTTTACAAGCTAAATTAGCTAAGGTCTGCATTATCTAACTGAATATGCTCTATTTGCATACAATTATATTATATGGAAAATCCATATTCAAACTTCTTGTATCATGTTTTCGACATTTTAGATGTTTTTTAACATCCTATAAATCAGAATATTCTGTCGGCAAATATATTTCTGACAGTAAAATGTTCAATAAATCAGATTACAGACATAAATATAACTGGAGAGTTTGTTAAATGTCAGTTATACTGGAGTGAAGGTTTTTGAGAATATAACTGAGAGAAAACAGCCTTGAAATGTTCGTGTTGTGATTAAATCTACAGAAACTGTCAAATAAAAAGAAGCGAGCGTATTCTGGACGTTTCTCTCGTCTCTGAGCAAAACGCTCAGGAGCTAAATGATCCAGAGTCTGTAAACGGACACGAGCCTGAGAGTGTTTTCGTCTGCAGCGTTTTGCATTAATCAACTTGTTTCGGACGGTGACACGAGCGAACACAGGATCTGAGGGAAGAACAACAACTGCACCTTCATTGTTGCTACGTAACAAACACACCAGCAGAAACACGCCCGGTGTCAGCGGCGAGCACCTGTCTGCTCCAGCTCCGCAGCCATTGGACCAAACCATCTGCTCCGAGCCAGTTGTTGCTCTTGGAGACGGAGTGATGTAAGTATTTCCTTTAATCAAAGCTGAGGTATGCCAGTGGTATTGCCCCCCCCCCTCTAGACCTGTACTGACAAGGCCGAGGCCGGAGGAGACGCTGAGCAGGACTGAAAACATACGATACTTTCAGGAAATTTTACATTTGTACCAGGACAGACTTTAATCTTGGGAATATCAACACTGTTCAGTCTTTTATTCCGACAGCAGCTCAGGAGGAGGAGGAGAGGAGGAGGAGGAGGAGGAGGAGGAGGAGGAGGAGGAGGAGGTTACACATTCAAAAAACCTCTTCCTGCTGCTGCAGCTTTGAATGATCACTTCTCCAAATGTAAACTTGGGATCTTGTTTTTCTCACGTCTCTGAATTAAATAAAAACTGTTTGTGTAAAGCCTGTGATTTATGGCGCCTGTGATTTGTGTGCCCGGCAACAATCAGCTCATTCTTCTCAGATGCGGGAAGGAACCCGTTCACTCAGACCTGACAGACCCAAATTTAGCAACAAATGGCCGTTACAGATAAGAGGTATCCAGTGTTTTTACAGCCTGAGACCGACTCACAGAATTCACCTGGTCGTGAACGTGTACAAATATGACTCCAGCGTTAAAGTAAGATGTTCCTTCCACTAAGTTCACTGGAGTTCTGTCCAGTTCAATCCTGCTGACTAACAAACAAAGTGAAAACATAACCTCATTGGTGGACGGAAGAATAACGAAGGGACGTCAAAGGAAAAAGTGACAAAGCATGAAAATATTTGAAAAGGACAAATTCATGCACACACATACGTCTGATTTTGAGAAAGATGAAGCCGACACCTTGGACCTTCAAGCTTTTATTAAATGACATTTTAAAACAATCACAGTGGAAATGTTTCAACGGTCTATTTCTAAATCCTCTGAAGAGTCGAGAGTTCTTCCTGAATCGTTACCGAGTCGTCGTCTGTGCTGCTGCAGCTCCGTTGAAGGAGTGGAGTTGTTAAACGGACTTTATTCCCCACAGAGAGAACGTCTGGCTTTAATCATCACACATTTCCACACATTATCCCATCTCAGACACACAAATGATTTAAACCCATGTATGATTTATGGTGACTGATGTTTCCTATGATTTATGACGCAGTAAAATCACATTGGTTTGACAGGAGAGGAAACAAAATTGGGAGATTGACTTCATGATTTGTTTTTTACCTCTTATCACAGACGGAGAAACACAATGACTTGTTTTTATTAATTCTCCTGGAGGAAATAAGACGTAAAACTTTACAGCTGCAAGTACACGTGTATATAAAATACAGTAATTTCACCATTTCAGTTTTATTTTGTATCTTTATGTGGTTTTGTAGTCGTTGCCTCTCTGTGGTCATTTTACGTCTCTACTTATTTTCTGTCTATTTGTGTCATTTACACTTTGTTCTGTTTCTTTATTCTCATATAGTTTCTGAAGTTATTTTGAATCTTCGTGACACTGACTCCTCTCTGACAGTCTGCTGCTGCAGCTGGTCGCGTCTGGATCGAGTCCATCAAGTCCGGTGTGGACGTCGGAGTTCTGATCTCAAACACACAGATCCGGTTTGTCTAATTCCTGCAGGAAACCCTGTGGCTCATTGTGTTGTTGTCGTTCAAAGGCCACTCTCTCCTCGTTCCCACCGGGGGTTTCCCAGCACAGCCACAGACCAACAGGTTGCTTCTCAGCATACCTTTATTACGCAATACACACGTGAACAAACATGAATTAATCTAAACAGAAATTGTCCAATAACCTTTTCAGGTTGCTCTGTGTCCTCCCCCCATGTGTCTCTCAGCTCTGCTGCTGCCTTCTGAACATGAGGACCAATCAGCCCTGCGCTGGTTAGTCCTCTGGTGCAGGTGGAGCTGTTATGCTATTATAACCTTTTGGAAAAGCAGAACAAGACTGAGGCTCTTGACGAGCGACCATCACCTGCTCCCGGCTTCATTCCAATATATATGAAATATTAGAAATATTGGCGAACTCCGCCTCAGTTTTAGGTGAAATTGTTAATTACTTGGTTAAGATTGGAGAACGTTCATGGTTATGACAAGAAGAAATGTTGACTCGTCCATCATCCAGCTCCTCGTTGTAGCTCCGACAGCAGAGATGAAAACAGAAACAGTTTCATGTTCAACAAATCCCAACAAGGCCTCGTACCAAAGCGCTCACCACCAGCGCCACCAGCGCCCCACCTCGGTTCTCCTCGGCCCTTTGGCCCAGCGGAGCTCGTAATCAGATTATGTTGAACTCTGCGTTTTGCCTTCTCCAGCCCAGAAATGTGTAGTAAAGCAGAAACATGGATTGTTTACACGTTTCGGGTTTCTTGTCGCTGTTTGTGGCTGAACTGTGGCAACGTGTCAGACGGAATCCAAGTGGACGGGATCAAGAACCGGGCTGAAGAGGCCTATTGTGGTCCGCCGCTCACATGTAATCAGAAACATGTGCAGCGGGGAAAGGGACGCTTGTTCAACAGGGCTTAACTTCATTCAACATAACTTTAATGGTCGCCCTTATTACACCATTTAACAATGATGTTGCGGGAAGGCTTGCAAAGTCATTTGTGTGTGAGTGTGTGTGTGTGTGTGTGTGTGTGTGTGTCCCATGTGCAGCGTACACACAAAGCTTGTGTTCCCACCGAGCGCTCCAGACCTGAACAACCTCGTCCAAGGTTAGTTCCACACACACACCACACACACACACACACACACACACCACACACACACACACACACACACACACACACACACACACACACACACACACACACACACACAGAGAGATAAACCCTAACTCCAAAAAGTAGATAATATGCAAATAAAAGCCACACACACACAAACTTTCACCCGCACACGCCCACATTGCATGCTGGGAAACACTTGTAGGTGTCGTGCACGGCGTGCCAGATAAAACGTCTCTGTTTTTATTTCAGCAGCTTATTGGCTCGGCCACATGATCAAATTCCTCCGTAACATCTGTCAAGAAAAACAACCACTGCATTTACTGAAGAGTGAAACACGGGTCAGCTCGTCAGGGTTCGGTCTGATCGCAATAAAAACACAAGGAGGTTTGAATGGAGACGTGATGAAACACACTGGACACGTATCAAGTGTGTGTGTGTGTGTGTGTGTGTGTGTGTGTGTGTGTGTGTGTGTGTGTGTGTGTGTGTGTGTGTGTGTGTGTGTGTGTGTGTGTGTGTGTGACCAGAGTATTAATGTAAAGTCTACAAACGTCTACGTTCAACATCTCAGAGCAGCCAAACACATTTTCAGTTAAGTTTTAACGTCCATTAGTTAGTGCTGCGCTACTGCAGCTTCATCCTCCTCCTCTTCCTCCTTTTCCTCTTCCTCCTCTTCCTCCTCTTGTTCTTCCTCTTCCTCCTCTTTCTCCTCCTCCTCCTCTTCCTGGAATCATATCAAATATTCTGTAGTGCTGTGAGAACAAGTTTCTCTTGTCAGTGCTGGAAATCATCCGATTGAGAGTTTTGTGTTGTGCACGAAGACACAGTTTGTCTGTTCGTGTGTGTTCACGTGTTGAGTGTGAAGCAGCAGCTCACCACCGTGTGGCGCTACCTTTAGAGGAAGCGTCTCTCAGTGTCTGCAGCTGAGTCCTGAATCTTCTGCTGCAGGCCCGGAACATTCACACATCTCTCTTTCACCACCTTTTGTGACAATTCACATTTAAGGATCTGCGGCCTGTTGCTGTGACTGAACTGTAGTTTGATCACAAGTCAACACAAACTGAAACAACTTGGTTTTACACTGAAGTCGTCGTTTTGTTCAGTTGCATCATCTACACTGATTGGACGGGGAACAGGAACGCACCTGTAACGTGCCAAACATACACAGGAAATAAACATGGCCGACATGATGGCGTCTGCAGGTGGTGTAGGTGGGCGTGTCCTCGAGCTCCACACCCAACTCCACCATATATGGTTACGTCTGGTTTCAAACCAGCAGCTCATACAACAATGGATGACGTCGCGGTCGGTTGACGCTCGGTTGGGACCAGTAACTTCCTGGAGACTCCACCACCCCACCCTCACCCCCCCAACCCCCCAGTAAGACAATTATTTCCTCAAGTTGCTTTCCTCTTTAGTATTTGTTCAGATTAAACTTGTCTAAGTTAATATTTATCAGGTTTTCATTCGTCAGATAAAGCTCATGTTGTGTCTCCTGTCTCACTGTAACACAAACTGATTTTATAATGTTTATATTTCTTCTTGACGTTTCTGTCAGAAGTGAAAAATATGTTTTAGCCAAAACACACAAGATGTTTGACATCTTTAAAAAAGTGATTTCTGGAAGAGCCGAGTGTTTGAGCTGTGGTGATGATTCACTATCAGGGATGTCTCCTCAACACCTGGTAATGATAATGGTTCACAGAGGTGTGTGTGTGTGTGTGTGTGTGTGTGTGTGTGTGTGTGTGTGTGTGTGTGTGTGTGTGTGTGTGTGTGTGTGTGTGTGTGTGTGTGTGTGTGTCTGTGTGTGTGTGTCTGTGTGTGTGTCTGTGTGTGTGTCTGTGTGTGGTCATGAAATCATGGATGAGGCGTCGTCCTCTCCTTCACTGATTGTGACATTTTCTCAGGTTCTGGTTCCAGATTATTTTATTGGCTCAAAAAACACACATTAAAAACACTGTAAATAACGAAGGAGAGTTTTACTCTCTTATCAGTTTTCAAATATTTAAAAAGGGAGGATTTTACAGTAAGAAAGAAAGAAAGGTAAAGACAGAAGGAAGTATGGAAAGTGAATCCCTAAAGAACGAAGGACAAAGCATTGAGACTGATTCTGTGTTGTTGGGATATCACTCTTGGTTTTGTGCGACCTGAAGAAACCATATTTGGAGAAGGCTTCACTCTCCAGACCTGGAGTCAACGACCACTTAATACACAGTCTGTGATTTGGATTGTGTGTTATTTTAATACAACATGAGTGGAAGCCGGGGACAAATGTCCCCACATTGGGAAACGATAAAGTGAATCTTATACTTCTGGAAGGAGGAAAACATAATTTGACTTAGTTGTCTGCTGTTGTTTTTACTGGGAGCTGCTCAATACTTTGTTTAATCAGATACAAACTGAAACTGACGTTGTACATATGGATTATTCACTTAATATCAGGCCAAATGTTCACATGTTAAAGCTTAAAATTAGAGAGTGGGAGAAAATGATCAGGATGAACTTCAGGCTCGTTGTGTCCAGATGTTTTTGTGTCTGTTGCAGTCGCAGAGTTAACGGATCTCAGTGTCTCAGAGTCTCACGTGGGACAAGTGTCCCTTTTTTACTGCTAAACTCTCACTTCTGCTGGTGTCCGTGCACAAAGTAAATCACTGCTCGGCAAAACGCTGCAGATAAATCCTGGAGCCGCTTCACCGCCGTGTCTCTTACACTCTGCTACAACAGAGTTATGGCTGCTTGAGAAAGGACCGAGACGGATCCACGCCTCCGAGTTTCACACTCACACACACACACACACACCACACACACACACACACACACCCACACACACACACACACACACACACCTCACGCCTCCTCCTCGAGGAGCAGAGAGGAAACATGGGTGGTACGAGCTGTGAACAGTCTCCAGTCACACTTTCTCTCCATCAAGGCATTCCAGGAGAGACTGATAATTAGTCTGTTTCCTCTGATTTGCATCCTCAACCACTGCTCTGTGTGTGTGTGTGTGTGTGTGTGTGTGTGTGTGTGTGTGTGTGTCTGTGTGTGTCTGTGTGTAAATAAACAGCACCTCTGTCTGCAGAAATGTTCGGTTCTGTTCAGTTTCTTTGCTCGTTTCTCTACGTTTGTGTGTTCAAGCCTCTTCTGAAGTTTACGAGTCTGAAACTGAGACAAAGCTCTGATACACACGTTCACGATCTGGTATCTGGACGATGTGAAGGTGCGGCCTGTTTATCTCTCATTTCTATTGTAACAATCTCATTTCAGATTTGAAATCAAAACAGAAACAACAACATTTTTACTCTCAAACGTTAAACCTACGATATATCCCTTTGGCCACTAGGGGTCTCTCAATCAAAACAGTGACAAGAGACCTAGTTTGATGACGTCAGGAAGCAGCGAGGGATCATGGGAGTTGTACTCACCGTTTCTTGTCCCACGATTTTCTTGGGTTGCTCGGTTCCTCTGTGCATTTGCATTTCACTGGGAGACTTCCAGCAACAGAACGATAACGAACAATCCTGACGAGTTATGAGCGAGCAAACCAAGCAGTGGAAGGAAAAGGCTCCAGTGGGATTCGTCAGGTCGTCCGGTCGTTTGCCCCCGAAGTTCTCTCTTTGGACGGACCGATGTTTGTTCAAGTTTCTGATCAGTTTGGTTTGAATTAGTTATTTGATGAAAACGGGCTAAGACGTCATGATTGACAGCTGAGACTGACTCACGATTGGTCCGGCGTGTGTATGGGCGGGGCCTCGATACCACGGCTCCACTACACGATCACTACTCAGACTCTGACCGCCAATGAAGACATTGGCGTCAAGATGGTGGCGCCCGAGGAAGTGGAGACACGTGGTTGATATTGCTCCTGTGTCACATGACTCTTTCGGTCCAATCGTGATCGAGTGATCACACCTGCAGTAGAAGTTTAATTAGCTCAAGATGGGTAATGACTCTGAGACTGTAGAACCACGGGAACATCCAAGTCAGCAGTGTGGGAACATGGTGTGTGTGTGTGTGTGTGTGTGTGTGTGTGTGTGTGTGTGTGTGTGTGTGTGTGTGTGTGTGTGTGTGTGTCATCGTCTGGCTCTTGTGAGTGTGTCCATGTGTGTGGGAGAGACGGATATTTAAGCTGCATTACTCGACTCTTGAGCTGCCAAGTACCTGTCGCCTCGACTTCGACTTCCCTCTCTCCGTCTGTTCCTCCTCAATACAGCCAGCACCTGCAGAAACACACACACACACACACACACACACACACACACACACACACACACATTCACCTATGAAAGATGTGCATAGAGACACTCGCTCCAGTCTCGTCTACAGCGGATACGTTAGGGCCACATGTTGGTGTCGTCCGTCTCCCGCAGGACGGACTGACCCCAGCGTCTGTCTGGTGTCTTCTCACTCTTCACCTCCCTTTCTCTGTCTTTATTTTTCCATTTTCTCAGATTAATAAATATGGTACTGTGTCGTCCGTGCACGTTTCTAACTTCTGAATAAAAGCCGTGTGTTCCCTCTGTGTCATGAGTCTCAAACATGTAGCTGTTGATTAAACTGTAAAATAGGAGGTTGGGATTATTCTCTGTGATACATTTTCAAAGTCTGGCACAAAGATTTTAAAATCAGATGTAAACTCAGCAACATATATCCGTATATGAGAAAGTCCTTTGTCTTATCAGATATTCTGACGGTGTAACATGATCTAACCCCAGTTAGCGTGAGCTATCCAACTTTCACTGGATCACTCTGATCCTCGAGAAAACCTAAACACATGAGGATCATCAGACAAGTGTTAAGTTTAAATTTATTTTCTAAGCTTTCAAAGGTTTGTTTTATTCGTGATGAACATGAACATGATGCTCATGAAAGTTTTCATCTCACTCAATCTGAAGAGTTGTGAACTGAAAGTATCTCATACTTCCTGTGGGAGCCGTGAACTAGGTCAGCTGACCTCTGATGCCCCGCCCCTCAGCCCGAGCTCACGTCCCGTCAGGCTGGATGATTTTCAGATTGACCACCGGGGGGGGGCGACCCACGTCTGCTGGTTCTCCAGGCCTGCCCCTGAGAAACAACACGAACTGAGCTGTCTAGATGTTTGAATCTCAGCTGATCCAGACCAGTAGTTTACACCTGTTTGGCTTCAGGTGTGGACGCACGCTGCCAAAAACATGCTTCAGCTCCTCAGAAAGGCCAGAGAGAGAAACACCTCTGGATCTGATCTGATCCAACATGGCGGCGTTCACTCCGAACATCCTCTGCTTCACGTGCTCGTCGACATGCAGTCTGTTAAAATCACCTCAGCGCCGGTCGCTTCCTCTCAAACATCCCATGAATGCATCGTTGTACATCGGCCAACTCGGACTCCCTCCACGTCGAAGCTTCTCGCCAGCACAACGCACAATTAGATACACAAACATAGACGGTACGCAGCCTCGCGCCCACACAGACTCAGCTCCGGACAGGACTCTCCCACTCGTCCCCTCTTCATAAAACACTGTTCGAACCACGTGGAGCTGGCACGCTGCAGTAAACGCAACGCAGCCACACACACGGCAAAATAAATATCACCGCAGGGTGGCCTGCAAATGTTATGAGAGACAACGGGAGGAGAGGACCCCCGCGCGTGTGTGTGTGTCTGTGAGTGTGTAGTTTTTTTTCCCATTAAGACATCTTTGTTTCCATTTTTCTCTACATGTATGTCAGAGGGTGTGTGTGTGTGTGTGTTGTGTGTTGTGTGTGTGTGTGTGTGTGTGTGTAAATAATAATAATGTTATATGTATATGTTATATATAAGTATAATATATTCTATAATTCACGAGCGTGTGGTATTTGAAGTGAACTGTTCCTTTAAACACGCACCACAACCTGCTGAGTCACACTTCTACTCCCCGTCTTATTTAAAGGTGGACGAGCACACCCATCATTTTCACGTCTATATATACTGGGAGGTGTGGCGTGTGGGCGGGGCTGTCGGCGTCCGGCCCACACGCCACAGTTTCCTTCAGACGTTCTCCACGTGGGAGCCGAACATTTAAAGTGTAAAGTCACAGCATCCGGCTCCATCTCTCTGTCGTAGCTTCTATGTTTCAGGAGCCTTTTCTCCAGCTGTCTCAGTTTTATAGTTTGGACTCAAACTCAAATCTTTATCCAACTGGTTCACTTTAGAATATTAAAAAACAACTTGAGCTCTTATCAATCATCACTGATCATCGTAACTTTGCTGACTGAACTGAACTCCTGACCTCCTGGGACACACATCCTGAATGTAAATGTTGTTTCAGTGAATTATTAAACTTTTTCTTTCTTTGTCCGCAACTGAAACACTTTGTAACTTTGTTAGGAAAATTGTTTGTTTCCTTCTGTTTTCATCTGTTTGTTAGTTTGTCTGTTAGTCAGCAGGATTACGCAAAATATACTGAACGGATAACCACGAGATTCGGTGGAAGGATGTGGTTTGAGTCAGGGAACACGTTCAGATCAGATGTCAGGGCGCAGATTGAAGAGGGTTTATTTATTTATTTTATTTTTAACATTTTCTTCAGTCAATCAAATTTTGTTTATAAAGCCCAAATTAACAAATCTCTAATTGTCTCACAGACCTTAACGAGACGAGTGTGTGGAACAGATCCTAATAAAATCTAGATCTAGTGAATTAAATATGGATCATAAGGAGACTGTCGGGCTGTTTGAGTGACATCATAGTTATTATAAGACACACAATGAAAATGGACATGAATTAAGAGTGTTGTGTTCATATTTATTATTCACAACCACTTTTATAATAATATAAAACAACGAACGAGTCTTTAAATTCATTCACATAAGACATCATAACTCCAAGAGTAAAATAAGTTCAACTTAATTTGTACCAAAGAAAAAAAACTAAGTTTGAGGATTTATGCATGAATCACTTTTTGTGGCTCTTTCATGTCGAGAATTTTGATTGGACATAAATGTGCAGAGAAGCCTCCGGTTGGCACAGTTTCACTTGCAGACTCAGTTTGTGTCGTTGTGTAACGTCGAGCTCTGATTCAGTAAATCAAACCCAGAGTTCTGGTTACATCTGCCCACATGCCCTCTTTGTTTGCCGACCTTTAACCTCATTAGAAGATTCCATCTCTGCTTTCTGTAACCGAACCGCAGCCCTTTTGTTTCTCTCAGCTCAAATGTGACCATTTCCTGATAATATAATTTCATAATAATGTTTTCCAGCTTTTTCTGTTCAGCCATATTGTCTGCATCTTCTTTTGTCGTTGCTCCATCTTTTACAACCCTTAAGCTGCACAAAACCGCCATCAAAGATCCTTTGGTATCAACATGAAAAGATTTTCCTAAGCTTCTGCAGAGTCGACCGGAGCTGCGACCGTACAACAGAGTCCATGTGAAGTCACTTAAACGCTTCATGCGGACTCTCCGGATGTTATTAATTAACTCCTGTGTTTGTGGTGACAGCAGCATCGCTGGGAGAGACGTCGATTAAAGACGACAAGTCCAGGAAACCGAGGCTGGAAAAACAGAGGAAAAACAAGAAACTGAAGCCGAAGACACAAAAAGTAAAGTGATTCAAGCCGAGTTTCTCCAAAATAAAGACCCAGGTTTAGTTTTGTTTTAAAAGCAGCATCAGGAGCAGGTGGAGGTGTCAGGAAACTGAAGATGTTTCTAAGATTCAACATCAACAGAATATTTTAACTGTCGACGTCGTCTCAGGAGCAGAAATGGACAAACAGCTAATTCAACACACGTTTGAGGAAAATGTGTTTGTCATCAACTCAAGTTGAGACAAGTTCGTCAAGAGAAGATCAAGACGACAAGAGGAAAGAAGATGAGATCGAATCAGATGAGCTAAAACGGAACAAGACAAAGTAAAATAAGACAAAATACAATCACACATAAAAATGTAAATCCTCGTGTTTCCAAGTTGACGTCTTCGTCTTCTACGTGTACGGCTCCTCTTCTTCATCCTGAGATGTTTGTGTTCTTCCAGTTCCACGTCCGTCACGTGTTAGAAACCTCATCAACACGTCCACTCGCTCTCTGGGAAGTTTGACTAGGCTACAGGAAAAGTTCCAGAACAAGAGTTTTGGGTTCTCAGATTCAGAACATTTCAGGGAGATATCTTGACTTCAGAAAGTAGCAAGATTTTCCAAATCTTGGTGGTGGGACTCGTCCGTGTCCGTTTTCCTTCTATACCTTCACCTTCTCTAAAGAGTTGAGGAAACGTCCTGGGACAGATCCTGTCTTCTTCCTGTCGGAGGCCTCAGCAGACGCCTGCACAGAGGAAGTGATGGAATGGATGTGAGACTGAGAAACAGGAAGAGTTTCTGATTCATAATGAACCTCGGAGCAGACGTGTGAAGACGTAAGACGTCCTGAAGGAGGACGCTACAGACGCTGAAGTCCATGTTGTCCTCTGACATTACCTGCTTCACCTGCACAGAGAATATCAGTAACATGAGGTCTAATTGAGGGACTGGCAGCAGATATTTCATCCACATCATTTTAACGATGCTGAATTCCCCTTTCACCTCTCCACGACGCCATCGGGGCTCGGCCGCGGTGCCAGCACCAGGAGCTGCGTTAAACGTGACACCGGCGTGGCACCGATACGATAACTTCCTGTAGTTCAGCGAGGAGAGAAAGTTAAAGTACAAAACGCTTCCTCTGGGAGCGTTTGCAGTCGTATCAGCCGTCAAATGAGCTCCGCTGCTGCTCATATTGGGACTTGAACAGAAAACAGGTATGTTTTGTTAAAATTTTATTACATGTGGCGCTGGTGTGAAACCTAAGCCTGGTGGGTAAATATTGAGTTATGCCATTTTCAACAATGCGCTCCCATTACCGGCTGAATAACTGCCCAAAGTCCATGTACACAATTATGTCACTTCCTGAATGAAATGTGGCCGGCGTGCCCCAGAGCCTCACAGTTCAACCCAGTCAACGAAATATTGATGAACGTCCGGGACTCTGACGCCGCTTCACCGGTACAGTGGCAGCCGTTTCTCTTTCCGGCGCTGCAGTGGCTTTAAAACACCCGGCGTGTGAGGAAGGGTAAAAGTTCAGCATGAGCGAGCCGTGAAGGAAACACGTGAGAGCAGCCGCAGGTCTGCAGCCGCTGCAGCGACTGACTTCATCTGTAACTGTGACCGTTTCAGAGCAGAACCAATCGAGCTACAATAACTCAGGTCTGAGTGAATCATGTTTAAGACGAGTGAACTCTGGCTCCATCACCGCGGGGAGAATGGTGGCTTGTGGGAAATAAGTTTCCAAAACCCAAGAATTAAAAAAAGAAGAAGAAGAAAACTTTTCCTGGTGGTTATGAATGAGTGTGTGTCGAGTTTAAATCCACTGACGTGTCTCAAGTGAACCAAGACAAACTCGTCTGTTATTTACAGTGAGATTATTTGATTTGTGGGCTCAACTTAGAGAGGAAGAGGGGAAATTACACAAGTAAACACACACACACACACACACACACACACACACACACACACACACACACACACACACCAGCATCATCATGATTTTTGGCAAAGAAAACAAGTCATTCCCAAGGTTTTTCCATTTTCTAGTCAAACAGCATTTGTTTTGGTTGGCCTTCACACACTGGTACACACACACACACACACACACACACACACACACACACACACACACACACACACACACACACACACACACACACACACACACACACACACGTTCACCTTCTCCCGGTTGATCTTTGTGTGTTTTAGTTGAAAAGTGATTTTTGGATTTTCATTAGTCTGGATAATCAGCGTCACTTCCTGCTGCTCTTTTCACAATAAAAGCTTCACATGGACCAATCACACTGACACACTTCCTGAAAAGAACGAGAGGGAACGTATCATGTTTGTCGTATCTACTGTAAATAAAGATGGACGACATGACAACTCCCAAAAGTAAAGCCAAAGTTTCTCTATCTCCCCCTGGTGTCTGGTAGTGGTACTGATATTCTCAAATATTCACTCTTCATCAGTTTCTTACTCACGCACGTTCTCTTCTCTTCTTCATTTCCTTCGAGAACGTCCTTTTCAGTTTCTTCAGTGGCTCTGGCGCTGAGAGTGGAGAGCTAGTTGTCTCTTATAGCTAGCTGCTAGCTGCTAGCTGCGACTCTGGTTGTTAATGTGTGAGGTAACGCAGGTCGTAATGTTCCAGCACGGCACACAGGAGTTACACAGTGCAGTTGCAGGCCTCCAGGGGGCGCTGTGGCAATGACAGACACGACATTCTCCCTATTATAAGTAAATGATTTTGATGCTGTTATTCTACGGTATAAGAACGTCTAGTGTTGCTTTAGCTCCAGAATCTCTCTTATTAACACGTACGTGTATCATACATGTAAACACACGGATGCTCCCTGAAGCCTTCATCCATTTCCTGGTTCCACTTGGACCAGAGGAGAACCTGCGATGAACCCTCCACTTGGACCCTGCTCCTCCGACAGTACAGTGAATGTATGTTATTACGAAGGAGGGGGCCCCAGCACAGTGGCCCTCGGCCCACCCATCAGGGGGTAACTGTTAAAGTGCAGCCTAAGTGTGTTTTTATCTGTTCATCTGAACCATGGCTGCAGCCGCTGCTCCTCAGAGCTTTGCCCCAACAAAGCCGGCTTTCTCCTTCCCCTTCGACAGCCGCTCCTCTTTGTCAGCCCCACTTCTCCAACAGAGTGTTGTATTGTTGAAGCCAGACCTCCGACACCATGGTCAGCTGCTCAGGAATCCACAGAAGTAATGAGGTCAATTTCTGCATTAAAAAGTGAGGTGAACACAAAGTTACACCTGCTCTCACTCAGTGCTTTTACAAACCAGGTTCTGATATTTACTGATACTGAACAGTGAAGTGATTATATAACATTTCTTTCCAAAAGTTGTTCCATGTTGGTCCTGAGTGTTTCCAGCGCTGCAGAGTCCTAACAAAGCCCCGTCTGTCCTTCACCGTCAGGAACCTTTATTCCTCCTCCTCTTCCTCTGGGACTTTATATTGTTGTGGGACTGAAACAGTAAATAACACAACGCTGCAGGTATCCAGTCGCTGTCATCTGGGACTAAATCTGATCAAAGTTCCAGTGTGAGACCTGAGGTCAGCAGGTCAAGGTGCAGCTGATGTCGACCTGAGTTCACCTTCATCATTTCTATTTTCAAAGATATCCTCAACTCTTCCTTAACGCAGAGACACGAGACTCACCTGGATCCATAATCATCAGGTATCTTCCACTTTCAATCATCCCAACCTTAAACTCCAGCTGCAGTTTGGAAAGATGGACGCGACGACTCCTCTTCCTCCCTCTGTACAAAAATGAAGCCGAAATATCTTCGCTGCCATCTTGTTCTTGTGACGTCACTTAGAGTGAAGAGGAGACACGGTATCAACATCAAGGCCCATTTTTATATCATCAACTTACCAATTAAAACCAGACTCTTGGCAAAGATATGTGCTTCACTGAGTTACATTCTAATTCATACATCAAAGTATGTTTTCAGTTTTGACGTAAATTTCTCCTTTGATTCTCTTTAATAATGATGCATGAAGACATGTTGGAGTTTCTTTACTTTCACTCATGACCGTGTTGTTTCCACTGAGCTGCAGCGAAACATCAGGTGCTAAACATGCGAATATCTCAAAAATGTGAAACAAAACATTATCTTCTTCTACTGCAACCCCTGAGGGCCTGGGGGGGGGGGCCTTGGATCGATCCCGGGCCCGCTGACATTTTCACGTCATTAAGAAAACACTGCTGCTCTCTCTGCAAGGTGCTGGGCAAACACAGCCGCCGCCAAATGAGAAAATATCACTTCTCTCCAAAGCAGTTTTCCTTCAGCAGAGTTTTCCTCAAAACGTCCGACTCTGAAGGGACGCCCCCACTCACCTCCTTTCCCCCCCCAGAGAGAGAGAGAGAGAGAGAGAGAGAGAGAGAGAGAGAGAGAGAGAGAGAGAGAGAGAGAGAGAGAGAGAGAGAGAGAGAGAGAGAGAGAGAGAGAGAGAGAGAGAGAGAGAGAGAGAGAGAGAGAGGAGAGAGAGAGAGAGAGAGAGAGAGAGAGAGAGAGAGAGAGGAGAGAGAGGAGAGAGAGAGAGAGAGAGAGAGAGAGAAGAGAGAGAGAGAGAGAGAGAGAGAGAAAGATTTTAAGGACAAAGTTAATTGGAACATAAAAAAACTGGATTGAAAGGAATCTTGAAATATAGAAAAAATGATTTTCCTCTTGTTAGAGCTGGAAAAGTTTGCGTTAGGATAAAATGTAAATGTGACAAAGTGCGATGGAAACAGATGCAGAGAATCACATGACCTAGATGTCACCTACGGTTCGGCTCTAGGAGAGCGAACAAATGGCGGCAGACAAAAACATCATCATGTGTGGACCAATGAGGATCCTTCAGTTAATACAGGAAACAAAATGTGATCTCCGTCACATCAATGCAGTGATTGTTTTTCCTTCGACATTTGACTGACTCTTGTCATTATGTCATCTAGTCGTCTGCAGGGCTACACCATTCAACTTCAAAGATGGCCGACATGACAGCTCCCCAAAAGAGAAGCCAAAGCAACGTGAGCGCCACCTGGTGGCTGGCTGCGGTAAAGGTATGAATCCCAGTCGTACCTATGGGGTAGAACAAGAACTCAAAAAGCTCCACTCTGAAAACCGAGTGTTAGCAAGAGCTGAAACACTAACTTTAGCTTTAGCTCGTTAACAATCAGAGAAATTGTGTTGGTCTCAGTGTCCCTCACTTGTTTCTCTCGAAGAAACAGTCCCACCCTTTTCTTTTCTTCCCGACATGCTAAATTTCTGGCGTAATGACGAGTCCATCTGCAACTTCTGCGAATCTTGGCAGGTCAGTCACAAATTCCACTTATCTCCTGTTTGGACGTCATGAAGTTGGCGTAGTTTGAAGAGACTCAAGTAAAAGATTGAAAAAGTTAAAGCTGTAACATAACCACCGGCTTCCATGTTGCTTCTTTCCAAACCTGTTTTACATGTAAAGAAGGAATCAGAGCTGTCAGGCTCTCCGCTGAGGCCACATCCTTCTGAGGAGAAAGGAAACGGTCACATTTCAAAAGCTCTTTCAAAACGTGGAGGACAAATGCAACCTCCCATTCCTGAGCACCAAGGACCCAATGGGTGGATCCTTCTCGGGCCAACCTATCCCAGGATTCACTGCGTGCCGGTGATGAACCCAACAAACTAGCTTGCAGCTATAAGCTAGTGACAGGAAATCCTCTGTGGACCAGATCGGCTCATTTCGGCTCGGCCTTCCCAGACTTCTCGGTCCATAGAGGCTCCGCCTCCTTAACACAACTGATGACTCAGCTTGTTGGAACAAAATGAGCAGTTTATGAAGTTTCAGCGGATGTTTTCTACCATAAAAACTGTTTACTTTTAGAATCCGTCCACAAAAGAACAAACTTTTTCTCTTATTTCTCAGAGGAAGACTTGTTTTCTTTGGTTGAGCAGAAGGTGTGAAACCTAAAAGAAGGAACTGGGTAACAATTCATCCACAGCCATCTCTCTCTCTGGCTCTGTGACCATTGCTGCCTCTTTTAAAAAAAACACAAATGACATTAATGCAACAGTCGATGAGCTCCAGCTTTCAGCCACTGCCCCTAACTTCATCTCATCTGCCACTGTGTTGTTGTTGTGGCGGCTCTGCAGCTTCGGAGCGACCACAGAGCCAAGAGGACGAGGGATGGAGGTCCAGGGGTCGAGCTCTTTCCAGGATCTGGTTTTCCCACAGTGGGTAACAATGGTTAGCAACGCTGCTCTGTGTGTCCAGGTGACTGAAAACTGATTATTCTGTGCGACCCTTTGATGAAGCTGCAACACGTCCAGTGCGCTTCATCTTGCGTCTGATCCGTGCTCTGAAACCTTCCAGCCCACATGACCCTGAAAGCCATTAAGCACGTAAAGGCAATTTTATCCACTGAACTAAGGGTCTTAGTTAAGGGTCCAAGTGGCTGCATCCACCGTAAGCCACAATGTGCTTTGCTTTGCTGCCAGCAATTTGTTTTCCACAGTGGATGTATCAATTTGGAAGCAAACTACAAACGTTCCAATAACAATGGGTCTTAAATGGTTGTTGAGTCTTATGCTAAATTTATCCTCCCGGCACCACAGCGTGATAATGTCTGTGACTGGATCAACAACTGCTCAGATCTAAGAACTAAGGAATGCTCATAATGGGGCATTTTACCTGATTGTTGCTACGCCACCGTGCCAAACACACACCATCATCGTGGGCCACCCTGCCAAGAACACACACACACACACACACACACACACACACACACACACACACACACACACACACACACACACACACACACACACACACACACACACACACACACACACAACACACACAGGAACATGCATTCTTCTCATGCACCACTCTTCCAGACAGATGTTCAGGTTGGGGTTTGCTGTACCGTTCTCTCGGGACTTCACTGATGTCTTGCACCTGCTTGTGAATACAGTCAGGTCCACATCCTGGTCATCAATCACCACCGGCCGCCCTTTGCCCTCGCCACGGCAACACGGGAGCCAAGACCACCAGAGTGATCAGAGACGAGCAAACAGAAATCACAACTCATGAGTGAAAACTAAAACGACAAGACTCAAACTGAGTCGAGGCGAAAAGCTGCAGCACAAAACAATTACAGCAGCTCACAGCTGAGATTCCAGATTTTCTCTTGGACACCAAACCACAGACTGTAAATCAAGATGGACGACGCGCTTCCACTTCCTCCCACTATCCAGAAATTAAGCCAAAATATCGCGGACACGAACGCTGCCATCTTGGCTAATGACATCATATGGAGTCGGGGTCTGTGCAGTGATCAGGGGACGGAGCCGTGGCATCAACGTCCCGCTGCCACACACTCTCAATCCAATCAGGAGTCGGTGTCAGCTGTCAATCATGACGTCTCAGTCTATTTTAATTGCTACTTAAAACCAAAACAAATCCTTATGCCCAGACCACATCAGATGCGCGAGTCAGAGTCTCAACTATTTCCTCTGCGTGTCGCACGGTTCACAACAAAATAAACAGGGAAAATGATCTTTAACCACAGTTTCAATATGTTTCAACGTGTCTCTGTTGACTGAATCCAGTCATTAAGATTTCTGTTGTTACTGTAGGACTGTGCGATGCACGGCTTCATGACTACAAAGTCCTGACACTTAGTTCAGTATATCAAGCTTTCATTTGAGAAACACAGTGATCATACCAGACAGCTCACGGAGCAGATCAACGACGCAGCCGTCGCTCACTGCAGGTGTAACACTCAGGTGACAGCGCCCTCTAGTAGCAAAACTTATTTGGGGATTTAAGTCATAGAAGCACAGCAGCTGAGGCCAAACAACAGCC
Organism: Hippoglossus stenolepis; assembly: GCF_022539355.2. Classification (NCBI taxonomy): domain Eukaryota; kingdom Metazoa; phylum Chordata; class Actinopteri; order Pleuronectiformes; family Pleuronectidae; genus Hippoglossus; species Hippoglossus stenolepis. The sequence goes on from NC_061485.1 coordinate 1,532,414, forward strand.
AGTAACATCACACATGAGTTGATGGTCGACTGTGGAACTAGACGAAACCTGTGCTGTGGTTCTCCATTGTGAAATGAATGCTTTGTCCTAAACCACAAAGAGACGTAAAGTGACAATACATTTATTTTCCTGTCTGTTCAGCCACTTGTTAGTTTAACGTCACAACAATAACGTGACAGAATAAAGGTGCGAATGAGAAACTAAACTCCGACATGTTGCACCTTTAACAGAAGTGGTGGCACACAGTGGTGCAGTCACCGAGCGTGTTCTCAGGATTGAACCTGTGATGTTTTGATTACGGGGCCGACTCTCTAACCTGCTGCCAGGTTACATAAAAGCCAGGCCAACACATAACCACCGTCTTTGTTCGGCGGGCCTGAGGCCGCGGGAGCCCCCCGAGCACCCCGAGGTGTTTACTGGAGGAGGCGGCAGCTGCACGAGAGACGCCTGAAGAAAGGAGGTCTTTCACCTGGAGGCTGGGGGAGGCGTGGGGGGCAGCGGGAGATGGATGACGGACTGACAGAGAGAAAAGGTGAGACCGAGAGATAACACGGAGGAGAAAGTCATGATGAGGGAGTGAGAGAGAAAAGTTCAACAGCTTCAAAGTATTAGTAGATGACACGTCTCCACTTCCTCCTTCTAGCTAGAAAGCCGCTGCCATCTTGAAAATTTGCAGTTGTGATCATGAAGTGGAGCCGCGCCCTTACACATGCTCGTCCAATCACCTGCCAGTCTCAGCTGTCAATCAGGAGTCAGTCTCAGCTGTCAATCATGACGTCTCAGCCTGTTCTTATATCATCAAATAACTGATTCAAACCAAACTGATCAGAAACACTTGAACAAACATCAGAGAGATGAGAACGAGCTGAAATGACAGAAACATCTTTAACAAACATTTATTTAACATCTACTTTGATTTTTAGTTGATGTCCCATCTGCTAACATGGAGGAGGAGGACTATGACCTGTACTACAGACAGACACCAGGGGGCGATCCAGATGCTTTGGCTTCACTTTGAGGAGCCATCATGTTGTCCATCTTTATTTATAGTTGTTGGTTGAGCTACATGCTAAGGTTAGCATTATTCAGTATTTAGCCTGTTAGCATGCTAACATTTGCACGAGGCTGATGGGAGTGTCGTTAGTTTTTATTTGGTCATAAACATTTTGGTGGTACCATGGTTCATCCTGAGGGGAGCACGAATGTCTGATCAACAGATGTTGAGACTTCGTGAATACCAGGAAACGCAGAGAATATCGGAACCAAGATAAAAATAATTTCAGAACCTTTTTCTTTTGTTTTTCTTAAACAAAAACATGATTCCAGAACAACTTTAAGGTTCAATATGAGATTTTAGAAGATACGAACAGATTTGTTGAATTCGTCTCAACACACGATAGAAGCTGAACCGACAGATGTGATTTGGCCGATTCCTCTTTATTCATCTCCAGAGGCAGAAACTTTAAACGCTCATCACTCCTGGTTTCACTGACAAGTTTCCAAACTTTTTCTGTTGTTGATTCCTACTGAACACGACCCCTTGACTTTTACCCAAACCAAACACGGGCATTTGTTTCCAATGAAAACACAAACGGAACAATTCAAAACAGAGGCATTCTTTGGTTTTAGGAGGAAGATGAAATGAGTCTGTTCTTCATCCGTCACCACAGAAATGCTTTCTCTGTTTCTACTCTGCGCTCTGTGTCTGCAGATCAAAGAAGACGAGCAGCATGAATTCAAGCTTCCAACACACACACAGACTCGCACACACACTCGCACACACACACACACACACACACACACACACACACACACACACACACACACACACACACACTCACACACACACTCACACACAACACACACACACACACACACACACACACACACACACACACACACACACACACACACACACACACACACACACACACACACACTCACACACACACACACAAACCTGTGTCATGCAGCCAGTCTCACTCTGGATCTCGGGGTATATGACGACTTTCTGGGGCAGAACCTCGTTCAAACTTCAGCAGATTTGAACCATGACTAATCCTAAATGAACGGGAGACGTCAGGTCAACAATGACATGTTTTAAAAGTTGGAACCAAAATTCCAAAATATGTCTCTGTCTCTTCTGTGTATAATCCGAAGTTTAACTTTATGTGACTCATCTGACCTGTTCGGGCCTTTGGCTGCATTTTCCTTCCTTCCATCCGTCGGCGGTGGCAGAGCGAGGTCGTCCAGACGCTCCTCTCGTCAGCAGCAGCTCACAGCTCCTCCAGAAGTGAGTATGTTTTAGTTTTGTCTGGATCCTTGAAGAACATCTGAAACCTCTGTCACATTTTCCCAGCGCCAGAATCATGGAGGCTGCAGAACCGTCTGAAGCGGTCAGTCACACATTTGTGCTCACCTGTCCTGATTGGTCAGCTGTGTGGAGGTGAGGCTGCAGGAATTGAACCTTTAGTCACCTCCCCTCGGTCTCAGCGGTCGAGCGGCGCCCAGCTACCGGCGGTTTCACATCCGCCACGTGTTTCAAAACTCATCAACACCGACTCGCTGGCTGTGACATGTTCCTGCTGGATGTATGGATCGGACATTCGGTCCCTCCAGAACATTTCAGGTAAACTTCAGATCATGTTTGAAAACAGCTTATCTCAGCAGATCCTGTCAACCTGCGCAGGTTTTCCTGGGATTGTCTCCAGCTGCGACGCTCAAACGATAAACAGTAGAGATGATGGATGGATGAAGATAAAACCCTCATCTCCAACTATGTTTATTTTCTATTTTATTGACCTGACAAACAACAGAGGAGGAACGATCCAAGTCTCAATATTCATGTATCTATCTGACATGTAATCTATGTGTTTCACATCACGGCTTCCAACTGCAGCCACAGTTCTCCTGACTCGTCACATTTGTCTTCTTGTCTCTCCTCACGTCTCTTTGTCCTCATCCATGTTAGTTGTGTTGATTTATTTTGTCCCGGCTCTAAAAGCTCGGTCAGCAGATCCTCAGGTGAACAAACTGAAATGTTAAGAGTAAGTGAAGTGACCTTGTGTGCATGCATTGTGTGTTTGTCCGCACGTGCATGTGTGTATCTGTTCCACTGTTTTGATAAAAGTGTCATAATATTATTATGGGATGGAGATGCCAAAAAAGACAACAGCGGTGTAATCCAGTCCTCCTGTCAAACACACTTAAAACCTGGACAATGAGAGGTAAACTAGACAACGCTGTGCAGTGTGTGTGTGTGTTTGTTTCCTCCAGTGATGACAAGGTGGACCACCCGGTCGAGGCGCTGTTGTCTGTTCTGGACCCTTGTTATTGATTTCAGTGTTGTAGATCCAAATATGTTCAATATGTTGACTCAGAACCACTTCCATCTTTCCCAGAACAAGTTCTGGAAATAAAAAAAAACTGCTGCATCTGTCTGTGCATTTACACGTTGTTTGTATCAAACTCGATTTCAGAGCCAGATCGAGAGATGAGAGGAACCGAAGCTCGGCTGTAATCAGTTCAAGACCGAGCACTTCTGTCTTTTCACTCGCACAAACAAATCGAACCCATCAACATGTGCAGGCCTGGAAAACGCTTCCTGACAAATACTCTCATTGCTTTAATAAAAGATCTGCTCCAGACAAGTGTGTAAAATACTGGCATCGTGATCTGTTGGTTTTTCCACATAAAGAATCTTTGAAGGGAGAAATGTCGTAAAACACTTCACTGTCCTCAGACTGTCCATTTCTGCATTATACATAATACTTCCTCTACTGGGAGAGTAACTTCCTCTACCGGGAGAGTAACTTCCTTTACCCGGAGAGTAACTTCCTCTACCTGAGAGTAACTCTTTACCTGGAGAGTAACTTCCTCTACCGGGAGAGTAACTTCCTTTACCGGGAGAGTAACTTCCTATACCTGAGAGTAACTTCCTTTACCGAGAGTAACTTCCTTTACCGAGAGTAACTTCCTGTACCCGAGTAACTTCCTTTACCGGAGAGTAACTTCCTTTACCGGGAGAGTAACTTCCTTTACCTGGAGAGTAACTTCCTTAACCGAGAGTAACTTCCTTTACCTGGAGAGTAACTTCTTTTACGGAGAGTAACTTCCTTTACCTGGAGAGTAACTTCCTTTACCGAGAGTAACTTCCTTTACCTGGAGTAACTTCCTTTACCTGAGAGTAACTTCCTTTACCTGGAGAGTAACTTCCTTTACCGGAGAGTAACTTCCTTTACCTGGAGAGTAACTTCCTTTACCTGGAGAGTAACTTCCTTTACCCGGAGAGTAACTTCCTTTACCGGGAGAGTAACTTCCTTTACCGGGAGAGTAACTTCCTTTACCGGGAGAGTAACTTCCTTTACCTGGAGAGTAACTTCCTTTACCTGGAGAGTAACTTCCTTTACCTGGAGAGTAGCTTCCTTTACCGGGAGAGTAGCTTCCTTTACCTGGAGAGTAACTTCCTTTACCGGGAGACTGACAACCCGTCCACGTCAGACGCTGTCTACAAACCAATCAGAGTCAAGTATAGGTAGACTCCGCCCACGTAGGTGATGACCACAGGACGTACGTATGTCAGACAAAATTCTTTAGTCCCTAAATTACAATGTGAAACCAGAACTAACAGATCAGACGAAACTATGGAACAAACACATGGAGCTGATTTGGTGACTGTCACAGATTTGACGTCAGGAAAAGTGAAAACATGAATGTTGCAGAAACGTAAGATTCGTATCATGTCACAAATTTTTCCTTTTCTCACTCTTCCACCTCAGAAACGTTTAAACTTCTCTGCTGTCGTCTCTCTGTCAAATAAAATCCAGAAAATCCTCTTGACATTTGGGAAACGCAGTCAGAGCGAGTCAGTGCATCTGTGATGTCAACACTTTCCCTGAGAGTGGACCCGTGGTCGTAAACTGACCAAACTCACCAACCTGCAACCGCAATTTCCCAAATGCATAGAACCAATATTCACGCAGCCCCCTGACCTGCTGCACAATACGTTAGCGTCAGCAGCCGGTGGGAAAGCGGCCCGAGAGGCGAGAGCGTTAATATGAGCCGAGTGTTGACAGCTTGAGGGGGTCGTTACGTGAACACAAACTGTGGGGGTTTGTATCCAGCTTCAATAAAACGATATGAGCCTCTGCGTCTGTCTGACTTCCACTTCTCTGTCATTCAGCCTGAAGTTCTGCTTCAATAAATCACACTCAGTAAATCTCTCTCTCTCTCTCTCGTTACTTTCCTCTGTGATGAAGCTTCGATCGTCGCTGGTGAAACTGACACTTATTTGAGACGCTACTACCAGAAGACCTCAGGTCCTTTAATCCAGGTCGAAATACAACACTTTTAAACAAATATACTCCAGTAAGTGCTGCAGTCAACACGTTAACCTTGAACCTTGTGGGACTAATAAAGGATTCTTTCACTTATCTTATCTTGAGTGTTGGTAACGTAGTGATCAGTCAGGTCGGGTCAGACCATCAGACTGAACAGTGGGAGGGGGAGTTTAACTTTTCTAAAGTCTCACAGACTATAAGCAGCTTTAATCAATTAAAAGTCCAGTGTTATTATTAATACGTTTCTGAAATGGAGACCAGTTTGATACAAACGTCCAAAATCTGGAATCACAACATACAAGATATGAACTGAACCATTGAGCTTGAGAATCATGATTCAAATGACAGAGGAGTTCAGTTCATTGGAAACTTTGGTCTCATTTTTTTATGAAATGACATCGATTAAACCTCCAGCTCGTCTCTCTGGTCTTCTCTTCTTCCCACCCTCTATCTTTTCTGATCAACCACACTCACTTCCTTCTTCTCCCACTGTTCCCCAGTCCTCCTCCTCCTCCTCCTCCTCCTCCTCCTCCTCCTCTTCATCCTTCACTGTGCAGAGGGTAAACTTTCGCTCCGGCAAAAGGAAAACATGGAAAAGGCAGCGCTGCCCTGTAGCTGTCATGATGTCATTGAGTCCCTCTACTCAGCGTAAGTTATCTGGAGCTGCTTTATGACTCGACTCAGTGTGTGTGTGTGTGTGTGTGTGTGTGTGTGTGTGTGTGTGTGTGTGTGTGTGTGTGTGTGTGTTTTACGACAGGCTGGGGGCTCGGTGTGCTCACCTCGTCTAATAAATCCTGACAGGCTCTCTACAATAAGCTGGATGAGGTTTCTCTTTTCTCTCACTCACACACTCCTTCCTTCGGCGGACGACCTAACCTCTGTGCTCCGCCACATATTATACCTGCCACCTACTGTTTCCTCAACACACACACATGCACACACACACACACACACACATGAACACACACACACATGCTGACATGCAGGAGCATTCACAATTACCTGCTCGCATCCCAAAAAGAAAACACTCCCATAACCACAAACACGGGCAGTAAAGCATACACACAGACACACACACAGGAAACACACACGCAGTATATTTGTTCTGCGATGTGGACAAAGGAACAAAAGTGTGATATTTATTATCTACGTGGGATTTGAACTCTGCTCTCATCTGTTGCCAGTTGACTACAATCTCCAGACCTGGAGGAGAGCTGCTGCAGGTAGCCACTGATCCCTCGTGTGACATGAAGCTGAATCATCGTCCGATGCTCGAGCTGCTTGTGGAGTGACACAACTCTTTGGCCTGGAAAGGACCCATCAGTCAGTTTGACTGTTGCAGAGCAGCTCCACTGTGTAACATTTAACATTTAACATTTAACATTTAACATTTAACACGCATTAATCTTCTGAACGAGGGGAGGGGACGGGGAGGTAAGTCGACTGAGCAGCCCGGCGCCTGGGGATGGAAACGTAGTCAGTCCAGACAATAGCCTGTTTTTAAAGACAGTACAGAAGTGCCTGAAACCTGTCTTCTGTGTAATAACCAGCAGGGGGCGACTCCACTTATTGTTTCTATAGAAGTCTATGAGAATATGATTCTACTTCTCACTTTATAACGTCAGTAAACATTCAGGAGTTCATGTCTCAGTGTCTGGTTTCAAGTCTTCTTCAAACAGCTGATGTTCATTTAGTGAATTATGATCATTTAAGCTGCTTTCAGACTCAACTCTGGATATTCTCCTGAAATCATCCAGAGAAGCTCAGAGGCTCCGGACTTTCTCTGGATCTTCTCCTGCAGCCTCCTGGTAAAATGAGTGTAACATGTCAGAGTGAGTCCATGTGAGGACACAGCAGGACAATGTGTGGAAGCTTCCCAGAGAGCGAGTGGACGTGTTGATGAGGTTTCTAACACGTGACGGACGTGAAACTGGAAGAACACAAACATCTCAGGATGAAGAAGAGGAGCCGTACACGTAGAAGACGAAGACGTCAACTTGGAAACACGAGGAGGTTCCAGATCTTTTGGTGATGAGGGCCGACGCCGGTGTGGATGAGCTGTAAACAACAACACTGATCTTTCCACAGCAGAGTTTATACGTCATGTCCGGCCTCCTGCTGCTCTACAGGCTCCGCCCCTGCTGCTCTACAGGCTCCGCCCCTCTACAGGCTCCGCCCCTCGCCTGGATGTCCCCACATGTTCCTGTTGGAACGAGTCGGACCCGACAACCTGCTGCTTCACAAACACCAACTACACAACATGTACACACACTGTTTCTTTTTTCAAATTCTCTTTCTTAAACATTATTTAGTTAAAATAAAATGAAGATCTAGGGAATTTAAATGTGGTTTCATGTCTGTAATCAGTCATCATGGATGAATGAGTTTAAGGTTGTATCTTCTTCTCACTCACACACACACTCACACACACACACACACACACACACACACACACACACACACACACACACACACACACACACACACACACACACACACCACACACATACGCACACTCAGAGAGAGAAGCAGTGAGGGATGAAGTCATTATCAGCTCTAATAGGTGACGTGCCAGATATTTCCACAGAACTGCAGGGAAATAACATGACAGCAAAACAAACGACGCCATTAGTCATACTTAACACCCCCGTAAATCAACTGTGTGTGTGTGTGTGTGTCTGTGTGTGTGTGTGGACTTGTGTGTGTGGACTTGTGTGTTTTAACAGGTTATTTGCTCCATCACTACAACCAGTGGAAAATATGAACCATACAGATGACTGACAATGTATGATGAGTGCAAACTTCTCAAACACACACACACGCACACACACGCACACACACACACACACACACACGCACACACACACACACACACACACACACACACACACACACACACACACACACACACACACACACACACACACACACACACACACACACACACACACACACACACACACACACACACACACACACACACACACACTGTTCACGTTCATTATTTACACACTATGACCGAACCCTGTTAATATTTTCCACTACAGGGTAAACAGGTCCAGTCAGGTGCTGATTGGCCGCAGCTTGAGTCAGAATGGACCAATGAACATCCACTATGAGTTAAAGCTGCAGTTATCACCTCACAGGTCTTTAAACTTGCTTTTAATTGGTTTATCGTCCCCACTCAGATTTTAAATTATTTCAATCAATATAATAATATATTCATTATTCTTTAGTTGGTTTTAAAAAAACTCCTCTGATGAAACAGCAGAAATGACGACGCGTCGTGAAGCTTCTGGCGTTTCCTCCTGAACGTGACGGAGACGAGACGGTGGAGATTTAGGAGATGACGTCAGCTCAAAACCTGCTCGTTCACTTTCCACAGAGCCTGTAGAGCAGCAGGAGGCCGACATGACGTATAAACTCTAAACAACAAAGATCAGTGTTGTTGTTTACAGCTCATCCACACCGGCGTCGACATCGTGGACATTGTCCTGCTGTATTCTCACATATGGACATTTTACTGGCAGGAGAAACTCCAGAGAATGTCCAGAGCAACATCTGTGTTCTCACATTCCCTCTTCAGGAGATTATCCGGAGTTCAGTGCAGGTCTGAAAGCAGCTTTATCATCTGATTACCCGTCGCTCCTCCTGTGAGAAGACGTGGAGCAGAGTCTCCTGCGACAGCATTTGTTCGAGCTGCGAGTGTTAATCCTGCGTGAACGCTCGTCAGCAGGAGCCTGAGCAGGAACATAAAGCTGCTGCAGCGTAAAGAGTCTGCTGGGACTGTCAATGAAAACCAGGCTGCTGCAATAAAACGCCGAGCAAACAACGCTCCACTCAGCGCTGCCATGACCCCCTGCACACATGAGCGTGACCACACTGCTCCCAGCCACACAATAACAACTAAAACAACACCATTGTCCTCATGTCGTGTTCATGCTCGGCCCGGACGACAATAGAGAAGTTGTGGCAGAGTGAAGACGACTTGACGACTGAGTGACAGTCTGACAGCTGAATGACAAAAGAAGAAGAAGAATGTGTCTGAGCCTGGTGACGAAGAGCAGGAAGGAAACGAGGAAACACTTTCCAGCGCCGCACAACACCCGACATGGCTGCTCCAGCAGCGACGAGCCACGATGCTGAGGCTCCGACGTTTCACTGCCGCGCTCAGAGCTCGTCTGTCGTCAAAGGATCGACTCAATACGAGAAGCAAGTCAAAATATTACAGGACTAAATCGCAATGCTAAAAAAATAAATCATATATATATAACCATATATATGGAGCTATATAAACAAGATTTTAATGCATTTTTATGAGAAAAAACTCGTAAAGTTTATTGTATAAAACATAGACTGTAAATCATGACGGCTCCCAAAAGTGAAGCCAAAGTGTCTCATTCGCCGCCTGGTGGCTGGCTGCAGTACAGGTCATAAATCCTACCTCCTCCATGTTAGTAGATTATGTATATGTTATTCTTGATGAAGAGTAAATAAAATACTGCATATTAATATACAGAGAATGAAAAAATACTCTGAGTTTAAATCTGTGGTGGTTTGACTGGATGAAGTCACTTTTTGCTGCTGTGGTTTAGTCACAGTGACACAGTACATGCATATTAATAAGTGTGTGCATGTCTGTGTGTGTGTGTGTGTGTGTGTGTGTGTGTGTGTGTGTGTGTGTGTGTGTGTGTGTGTCACTGGCCTCACTCACATATTAGTTATTTGATGATATAAAACGTGCACATGATTGACAGCTGGGACTGACTCTGGATTTCGGTCCAGAGGCAGGAAGTGGAGACGTGTCGTCCATCTTGATTCACACTCACGTGAGCCTGTAGCTGTGCAGACGCTTCACAGAGAATCTTTTCTCTCAGTGCAAATGAGATTTTAATGCGCTGCCGCAGCTTCTCTCAGTGATGACTCATGTGTTTGGAAACCTGCAGCTGACGTAATGACGTGTTTCACGTGTTTTGACCGAAGATGGATTGAATATGTAAATGAAACCGTTCAGCCACCAAATGAATAAATGACAACCACATTTAAACAGTTTCTCACAAGGAAAGGAAAAGACATTATTGTGATTAGTAATAGAATGATGAGTAATCCCAGGACGTCTGATTCATAAAATCGTTCTGTTTTAAAGTTAAACAGCAGCTGAGAAGTATCCACTGATGAACTGCAGGTGATGGTTCGTTCCACCGTGGATCTGTTCTGTTCTTGTTTGAGAGCAGCCGTCGTTTCTACAAAACTTTACTTATTCCAGCTTTTTTCTTTTCCCTCTTGAAAAGGTTCGTCCCAAAACAGCCCCAATATTTAACAAATATTAAATAATATGGAACCGCACGTCAAAACCAAACCCAGTGTTTGAGCCAGGATCGTCTGCGAGGAGGAGAAATGTTTCTCTTTTCATCTCAGTTCCACAAAAGACTGCGTCTGATACCAAACATGTCAAATTAGATCCATAACTAATGATGGTTTCCATTAAATTAATAAAACCTGTTTTTTTGTATTGCATCACCGCTGGTTTTTGTTATGAACCTAAAAACTGGACCAGATAGTTATTTTGACATCATGGTGGCGCTAGACTGAAACTCAGGAATCACCTCCCTGTTAATGTTTGTCTCCACCAACGACTTCTGTTTCAGTCTCCACACGTTTCCTCCAGAAAGAAATCACGACAACGTGATCATGTTCAAGAAGAAAAACCTGTTCTGTGAGGTCACAGTGACCTTTCTGACCCTTGACCATCAAATTCTAATCAGTTCATTCTTGAGTCAAACTCAACGTTTGTACCAAGTTTGTACATCGCATTACCATACACACCTATAAGGTTTTTACACACACACACACACACACACACACACACACACACACACACACACACACACACACACACACACACACACAAGCTCGTGCACAGTTGGTTTGTTCAGTGTTTCCTGGCTGAGGGCAGGTCATGCCTAGGTGGGGAAACTGTGACATGTCAAAGACGCCCCTGATTATAACCACAACGGGAACACAGCCAACACAAACACACAACACAGGAGAGGTGTGTGTGTGTGTGTGTGTGTGTGTGTGTGTGTGTGTGTGTGTGTGTGTGTGTGTGTGTGTGTGTGTGTGTGTGTGTGTGTGTGTGTGTGTGTGTGTGTGTGTGTGTGTGGTGAAGACTCCTGTGAACTGGAGCATCTGCAGTCAGGGACTCAGAAACAAAGACATCAGGAGTCGACACTGCAGCAAAAACACACTTCCAACGAAAAGGGGAAAAAACATCTGTGATGACCTGAGTCGTAAAACAAAAAAAGTGAAAAACTTCAGTTGTGCTCGATGAGGTTGTTTTGTCGTGGTCGCCATGACAACCCAGATGCTGACAGAGGTTTCCCTAATGAAGGTTGATGCTGCACAAATGAAAAACATGGCGGGCGGCGACCAGAAGGTTGGAGAATACGGTTAAAATGTAAAACTGTCCAAGCATCATTTCCTGGAAAAGTTAAGCGCTCACCTGAAACAACAGATTAATTTTCATGTTGGCTGTTGGATAGACTGCGGAGCCACGACATTCATGTTCCCCTCGGACGATAAGTTGTGATGACTTTGGTGATTCACCATCAGCAAGACGCTGCTTTCAGATCTGCAATGAACTCCTGACGTGTTCCTGACATGCTCCTGACATGTTCCTCACATGTTCCTCACATGTTCTGCAGGTTCTGTATGTTAGAACTAACTTCAGTGTCAGTGTCTCTGGACACTTTCTGGAACGTTTCCTGCAGCCTCCTAGTAAAATGTCCGAGTGTGAGAAAAGTGTTTCTAATGGTGCGGAGACGGGACAAGTTGTGAATTTTGCATCAGGTCAACAATTAAACTGGTCCAGTACTGCAAGCTGTGGAACTAGAGACATCCCATCAGCCTCAGATGCACTGAACACTTTTTAGAGATAGTAAGTTACAGGTGAACGTGTTTTCAACATGTCGAACATGAACATTAGCATGCTAGCATCGTGTTCGTCTGCATTGCATTCTGGGCTTTGGAGGCCACGGTCTGAACAAACCTTCTGAGTGTCGAACATCTGGCTGCAGGAATGAAAACTGATTCACGACCAACTTAATGTTTTTACTGAATCTATTCACCAACATCTCTGTGCACAATGAAAGTTATTATTTCCTGAAAAAATCTCTCCATATTATATCACAATTTTAAAAACCAATAAATAACAACATGGACTTAAGTTTCATGATGAAGTTGTAATAAGCTTCCGCAACATCGCGAAGTGAGAAATCATGTCGTAAAAACCCCAGATGGTTTTAACTGTTCAGATTTGGGTTTTTTTTGTGAAGTCGTGTCAGGTGACGACAGCTTGAATTCAGTTCATGACTTTCACCTCAGCGCAGCAGGAAGTCCAGGTTCCCGGCTCTGCTTTTACATTTCTGTTATTTCACTGTAATCAACAGCGGTCATTGTCTCTCACACGTGTGAAACGTTATAACAAACCTGCCGCCAAGACAAACGGCTGCAAATGTTTTCTAATGTAAAAAAAACTCAAATCTTCAGCGGAGGCTCGTCCGTTGCACCAGCGACGCCTCTGAGCTGCGAGAGGCGTCGTGTTCGTATCAAATCAAGTCCGACTTTCCAAACCTCACCTCTCACGAAAAGTGTACGTTGGCCTGAAGTGAAGCGTGTGTGAGCCAGAGGCGTCTGATGCCACAGCGAGCGAGTGCCGTCCACCAGCGCACGTTTCTACTCAGATATGTGAGGAACTGCTTTCATCCACATTTTTCTGTTTGAAAGATTTGAAGTTACTGGAAGTTTAAATAATACGTTTCTACATGTCCTGGTTGAGAAGTTTGTTCACTGATGAGAACAAAGTGCAAAGGAAATGGACTGATTGATGTTTTCCACTTGATTATCCATCGTCTGAGGTTTGACCCTTAACGAGCTTTGACTCTTAACGAGCTTTGACTCTTAACGAGCTCATCTCGTTGTGTCTTTGTCTTCTGCAGTGATTTAATGACACCGACCAGAGAATCAACCGGCTCTACAGAGGCCCTCTCATGATGTGTGGTTACTTGAATCGAGGATTCCTCTACCTGCTCAGATCAGTTGGTTGAAAGAAGCAGTTTCACCATCAAACGTCACATGTTGCGTCTCTAACCCCAACGTTTAACTTCCTTCACCTCAACTTTACTCTGATCTGAACCCACGGTAGGACTCACCTGTGGAAATACAAGCACACGCACACACACACACACACACACAGACACACATACACACACACACACACACACACACACACACACACACACACACACTCACACACATTAGATATGCACGCAGGCATGCACATTCTTACATGTGTCAGCTGAAACATGCACACGCAGGGGAATACAGTAGGAATACTGTAGTCTTATGTCTAACACACACACACACACACACACACACACACACACACACACACACACACACACACACAGACAGCATTGCCAGGAAACACTTTAGTGAAACATAGAACTTAACTTCATTGCTTTCTCACTCCTCTGGATCAGTCCTTCACCTCAAGGCCACATCTCTCTCTCTCTCTCTCTCCCTCTCTCTCTCTCTCTCTCTCTCTCTCTCTCTCTCTCCCTCTCTCTCTCTCTCTCCCTCTCTCTCTCTCTCTCTCTCTCTCTCCCTCTCTCTCTCTCTCTCTCTCTCTCTCTCTCTCTCTCTCTCTCTCCCTCTCCCTCTCTCTCTCTCTCTCTCTCTCTCTCTCTCTCTCTCCCTCTCTCTCTCTCTCTCTCTCTCTCTCTCTCTCTCTCTCTCCCTCTCTCTCTCTCTCTCTCTCTCTCTCTCTCTCTCTCTCTCTCTCTCTCTCTCTCTCTCTCTCTCTCTCTCCCTCTCTCTCTCTCTCTCTCTCTCTCTCTCTCTGTCTCTCTCTCTCTCTCTCTCTCTCTCTCTCTCTCTCTCTCTCTCTCTCTCTCTCTCTCTCTCTCTCTCATCACGCAGATGGAAGCGTTTCACGGTCGTACTGTCGGCACTTTACCGTCTCTACCTGTCTGCTGCTCCAAACCTTCTCGTGTTTCCTCTGCCCAGTGTTTTCCTAACTAAGTGCTCGCAGAGGATGAAATATCAGGCCAGCTGCAGCCAGGCCAGGGCTGGGGGTGAGGAGGGGTGAGGAGGAGGGAATTATGAAATGCATCATATAAAGAGTCGATTATAAACCTGATTTGGAAATCGTGGCCGACCGCCAAGATTGTGTGGGCATCTGTGGGGCTTTCACAAAGGTTTGGAGCTGGTTGCACTGTGTGGACTCCAGTGTTGTGAAGCTTGGCCCGAACCAGGACCTGTGTCTCTGAGACCTGAGTCAGACTGTGTCTGGGGTCACATCCTGCAGAGGCTGAAGATCGATGTGACGGTGCGACGAGACGGCCCCATTTCAAAGGCTCCTACAAACGCGTCCTTTCAGCCCCAAGCACCAAAGGCCCCAATGGGTGGATCCCTCCCTGCCCAGTCTGTCCCAGAATTCATGTTGGAAAGGAACAAGACGTCCAAATCAATCAAACCAAGCAGCTAACGGTACACACGTTAAAAAGCCAAGCGATATTCAAACTTTCTAACTGTGCCTCCGCGGCCCTCTGAAGGACGGACACAGCTTTTGTCAATGTGCGGCTTTTGGAGACTAAGGTGAAACCGAAATGAGAAAGTCTGGTCTACAGAGGGTTTCCTGTTTACCAGCGTGCCCGGCCCTCCCTGGTGCATCAGCTACTCCTTCGCTCGTCGGGGATGGAAGGATACGTGTCGGCCTAGAACTGAATTCAGAAACAGCTTCTGTTATGATTCCGTAGCTCCATGAACGAATCATTGTTATAGATGTTTTGTTGACTTGTGCACTGACATTATCCAAATTGTTTCCAACAACGTTCAAACCCAGAGAAATCAGTTTTATTCAAGGTGACACGAGGTTTCATTTTGTTTCTTTTTGATTGTGTCCGATCTTTGTCCGTCTCGATAACTTAACACGACGTACGGAGAAAGGAAAACACACGTTCACCTGTAGGTAGATTTTCCTCAGCAATGGTGGTGAAGACATCAACTCCCATGATCCCGCGCTACTTCAATTGTTATTGTTTTAACCCCCCACACACACACACACACTGGTTAACTATGATCTCGGGGAGACTCACTGTCCTGCGCTCAAACACTCGGCTTTTATAAATAGAAGAAGGCAGATTAAGTTACATGAACATACACACACCCTCACATGTGCAAACAGACACGCACAAAACATGCACTTGGCCTCACACACACATGCATGCACGGAGCAGCTGTGGTGGTTAGGTCATCAGTTTGTACAGCAGGCCGGTGCCCTGTCCTGCGTCAGTAGGTGTTAGTGGTAACATTAGCCAGGGGGGCGAAGGAAGGAAGAGCCAGGGACCGAAGGAGGAGGATGGAGAGAGAGAGAGAGAGAACGAGAGAGAGAGGTGGAGTGTTAGCATAACCTCCGGCTTAAACGTGTCATTTCTGCTGTTGTTTCAGCCCCACCATTTAAACACCGGGGAAATCAATGGCGTCTTCGCGGGAGAGCCGCTCTGTCATCACACACTCACAAACCCTCTCTTCACCTCCTCTATTTCCATCTCCCTTTTTTTAGCGCTCATCCATCCTGTTATGTTCTCATCCACTTGTTTTCTTTGTCCTTTCTTCTCCTCTGTTTCTCTGCTTCTGAAACAAGTGCGACGACACATTGACGCAGCAGCTCGACGCCGCTACACATTATTAATCGTGGGTTTATTTGGCGTCTGTCTCCATTAAGGTTTGATGGTGATTCATGTAAATTTCTGGAAAGTGCTTCAGTGAGGTTGTTTTTCTTCTGCATTTTAATCCTTTTGCATCACGTTTGGCAGCTTCCATCCCCGCTGTGTTTTACTCACAGTTCACATGTGCGTGATGTTGTAATTATTTTTGCTTTAATGTGTCTTCCAGATAGTCCAGGTCAGGTTGAGTATAAAGCCTGACAGGTTCAGTTGATTCCAGTCCTATAAGAGATAAGAGTATGGAAAATGTTTCAAAGTAAATTACCTGCCTCACCTTTAATCTGTCGGTAAAAGGTGCAGAGATATATTTTATTTTTGTTTGTGTATTGAATTGAATGTAAAGCTTCATTCACGTGTTCCAGGAGGATTTAACAGCTCCTGGACTTCAGAGCTTCTAAATGACCTCGTCCCTCAAGGAACAGCTTCGTCAAACCAGGGGCCGCATGTGGAAACAAGGTGGTGAGACGTTCACTGACCTTCTGCCCAGAGGAGAGGAGGGAACAGACACACACCACGTGAACAAAGCACACACACACACACACACACACACACACACACACACACACACACACACACACAAAGTGAGCAGTGTCCCTGCCTCTCCTCAAACTCACATAGTAAAGTGTGTGTGTGTGTGCATGTACATCCATGACCTTTGTTTTCTTTGCACTTTCTCTCCTGTGGGATGCTGTTAAAGGTGAACACACACACACACACACACACACACACACACACACACACACAGACACACACGCACTCACACACACAGTGTTGTATTGCGGGCAGGATGGCGCGGTGGCAGCCATTATTTATGTCTGCTTTCTTTAGCGAGGTTTCTCACAGGAACAGGAGTCGAGCAGGAATCCAACACTTCCTCTGAGCCGACCATTTATCACTCTTTATTAATACAAACACACACACATGCATGCACGCGCAGCACACACACACACACACGCACACACACACAGACACACACACACACACACACACACACACCACCACACACACACACACACACACACACACACACACACACACACACACACACACACACACACACACAGACACACACACACACTGAATGCATAAGCCATGGACTCAGTTGCAGACAATTAACCTAACACCCAAATATACAGAAATATTTTTGCATGTGTTGTGTAGCCGTGCAGGATACACACAGCACTCCACTGATATAATACACAATAATCACATAAATCAGCAGACACACACACAGATAAGCTTATACATCTAAAAGGTTCACTGTAAAAAGTTTGTTTACCAAAACAATATGAACAAATCATTTGGTTCAACTAACATTATTAAGTTAGTTGTGTGAAGTTGTTCTCACTTAACACAAAACGTTCAGTTGGGACCGGCTGGATCTAATTAAAAGGTTCGATTCTCCATCAAATGCGACAAATTCGATGTTTCAGAGACAAACATATAGAGGGCGGCTGGAGGTCGAACAGGTCGTCAACGTAGATATGTGAACAGAAACAGTCAAGCATTCATTTAGTCTGTATTTGTGCACGTCTTCAGAAAGATTATACTGAAACAGCACTAATGAGTGTGTGTGTGTGTCTGAATTCAGATCAATTATAAATTACAGTTTGGCCCAAAGCAGCACTGCTGGTTCCTGGGAGGGTTATTTTAGTGCTGGATCAAGGTCATAGAAGGGAAATGTGTGTGTGTGTCGTCAGGTGAGGTCACACAGGGAACCCAGCATCTCGACTGGCTGCTGCGGAGGAAATAGCAGTGGCTAGACGCTCGGTGGCGTCGCCTTCTCATAACTCAGCGCTGACACTTTATTGTAACCGTTCGAGTTCAGCATCAATCTGAAGACGCTGATTTCATTTCCTCAGAAACAAACGATCCAACCTTTTTTTTTAATTTTCCCTCTCACTCTGCTTCTGTTGCAGAACTTTTCCGTCTCGCTCTGCTTTCACTCGTTTCAGTCGTTTTCACTCGTTTCAGTCGTTTTCACTCGTTTCAGTCGTTTTCACTTGACTCCACGCTGCTGCAACGAAGCTTCTTTCATTCGTGTCAGTGAAGTTTAATTTGAATTCATTTGAAAAGGAGGAAAACTAAATACATGACTCAGAATATGCTTCTTTTCTCTGGATGTTTTTCTTTATGTATTTCTTTATAACTTCTGAACTACAAATACATTGTAGATGCCTCAACGATCTCATTCTAAAGCATGGCGTAATACTGACCTGTATCAAGGTCCCGCCTATACACGCCATCGAACCAGTCAGTCTCAGCTGTCAATCAAACTGATAAGAAACACGAACACTTGAACATCAGCGTGATGACAACTACCTAAACTACCTGACATTGTCCCATCTGCTAACATGGAGGAGGAGGGTTCATGACCGACACTGTGGCTTTGGTATGCTCCCCAAACACAGACACTATCAAACCCTTATGACACAGAAAGGTCGCTAAGGTTTGATATTTCATATTTTAACCAATGATTTCATGATAAATAACTTTAAATATATGTAATATGTAAAATGTTATCATAAGTGTTCATTTTTTATTCTATAAAATAAATAATTTCACATGGGCAAACATAAACGCTGTCTGTGGAAGGATCATTTTGGATCAGGCTCTAAAACAAACCATTGAATCACTTAATTGAAAAAATGTTGATGAACCGATTGTAAAAAATAATGTTAGTAGCAGAACTAGTTATCGTACGTACAAGTTAGAGCTTCATAAAACAACTCTCAGGAATAACAATACATTTACGTGGAAGTAAACTTTACAGGAGGATTAAACGTCATGAACCAGATTCAAGATACAATTACTAATTTATCAACTATTTAAAAAATAATGTAACACAACTTCACCAATAAATACTAATAAAAACTCTCTTGATTATCAATATTCAGTGTCTTATATTCATTCTGTCCGTGCAATACAATGGTTCATATGCAATCCATTCTCTACTTATTCTCATGCTGCACATGTTTCTTGTTTTTACACTGTTTTAGTTTTTATTCCATTCATATCCTTCTATATTTTTCATATTTCCTAACACTGAAGTATCATTATCCTTCACTAAAGTATAACCATGCTTCACTTAAGTATTGCATGTTACTCATTATTACTATTTTTGACTCTTGCTGCTGTAATAAATACAAATTTCCCCATTGTTGGACTAATAAAGGATTATTTTATCTTATCTTGTGAAAAATAAGAAAATGAAATAAAACCAGACCCTTTGTTCCAGATTAGAAGTTTTTTATTCTTTTGGTTTTAGATAATAATTGATTCATAAAATAAAAACGATTCCATAACCGCTCTTTACACAAGCGGACCGTTTCTTCGCCGGGGCCTGTGTTCCGCCCGGACGGGATCGTGTGTCGGACAGATTCCGTTGACATTGCTGCGGGGGAGGAGGTGGAGGAGCACCGCTGTTACCGAAGCTTCGACCAGTGAAGGAGCCGCAGTTCGGAGGCAGCCCGCTCCCCGGCTCTGAGACCCGGACCCCCGCGGAGTCATGTACCGGCGGCCGCTGCAGTCCGCCGTCAGGAGCCTGGTGCACGGGGCAGCGACCCGGGCCGCCGGCCGCAAGGTAACACGGTCCCGTTAGCTTAGCTTAGTGACCTAGCCTTCAGTCCACGAGCCTCCAGCTACAAGACGTGAGTCCGGAACCAGAAATCCACTTTGACTCTGTGCTCGAGTTCCGGACATGTTCTAAAGAACGTGACGGGAACAGCCTCATGTGTTCGGTAAGGGACTTCCGGTGGGGACACCACCTGCTGTGTACAGGTGAACTTCACCGTGAACCCGGTTCTGATGGAAACAACCAGGCTGAACCAGGCTAAACCAACCTGAACCAGACTAAACCAGGCTGACCCAGACTGAACCAACCTGAACCAGACTGAACCAGACTGAACCAACCTGAACCAGACTAAACCAGACTGAACCAGGCTGACCCCAGACTGAACCAGACTGACCCAGGCTGAACCAGGCTGACCCAGACTGAACCAGACTAAACCAGGCTAAACCAGGCTGACCCAGACTGACCCAGACTGAACCAGACTAAACCAGGCTGACCCAGACTGACTCAGACTGAACCAGACTAAACCAGGCTAAACCAACTTGACCCAGACTGAACCAGACTGCTGAACCAGACTAAACCAGGCTGACCCAGACTGAACCAGACTAAACCAGGCTGACCCAGACTGAACCAACCTGAACCAGACTAAACCAGGCTGACCCAGACTGAAGCAACCTGAACCAGACTAAACCAACCTGACCCAGACTGAACCAACTTGAACCAACCTGAACCAGACTGACCAAACCTTAACCAGACTGAACCAGACTGAACCAACCTGAACCAACCTGAACCAGACTGACCAAACCTGAACCAGACTGAACCAGACTGAACCAACCTGAACCACACTGAACCAACCTGAGCCAGACTGAACCAACCTTAACCAGACTGAACCAGACTGAACCAACCTTAACCAGACTGAACCAACCTTAACCAGACTGAACCAACCTGAACCAACCTGAACCAGACTGAACCAACCTGACCTAACCTGAACCAGACTGACCAAACCTTAACCAGACTGAACCAACCTGAACCAGACTGAACCACACTGAACCGACTGAACCAGACTGAACCGACCTAACCTGAACCAGGCTGAACTGACCAGGCTGAACCAGACTGAACCAACCTGACCAAACCTGAACCAGACTGACCTGAACTGAACCAGACTGAACCACACTGAACCAGACTGAACCAGACTGAACCGACCTAACCTGAACCAGGCTGAACCAACCTGAACCAGGCTGAACCAGACTGAACCAACCTGACCAAACCTGAACCAGACTGACCTGAACTGACCCAGACTGAACCAACCTGACCAAACCTAAACCAGACTGAACCAACCTAAACCAGACTGAACCAACCTGAACCAACTTGAACCAGACTGAACCAACCTAAACCAGACTGAACCAAACTGACCCAAACCTGAACCAAACCTGACCCAGCCTGAACCAACCTGAACCAGACTAAACCAACCTGAACCAACCTTAACCAGACTGAACCAACCTAACCTGAACCAGGCTGAATCAGACTAAACCAGACTGAACCAAACTGAACCAACCTGACCAAACCTAAACCAGACTGAGCCAAACTGACCCAACCTGAACCAGACTGAACCAACCTGAGCCAACCTGAACCAGACTGAACCAACCTGAACCAGACTGAACCAACGTGACCCAACGTGACCCAACCTGAACCCAGCTTCACCTGAGACACCAACTCACCACATGTGATAATGAACTCAAATGAGTCTGTGGCTGTTTTAAAGTTCAGTTCATCTTCTCTGCTGTGACTTCAAGTCAGGTTTATTTCTATAGAACCAGATCATGATATACATCATCTGAAGTCACTGTACGTAGAAGGTCAGGACCTTAACGATTACAGAGGAACCATCTTTAGACCACCTGCCTCTAGCTGCTCAAGTGACCATTAATATGTGTTCATTAGTTTTACTATTAATTATGTCGTTTAAAAGTGTAGAAAGTTGTGTAACATTGTGCGAGACACCAAGTTGATATGGCTGTGGGCGTGGCTTCATGACTCACTCGTCTTCCTGTGGATTTACTCTGTAGACGCATGAATTATGTTTTAATAAACGGTCAGTTTCCAACCTTCGGTCCAGCTGTTCTGCGGGAAGTCAACAGAGGAGAGAATTTTCCTGGGATTGCCAAAGACCTGGTCTGTGACCGTTTAGTTTAGCAGCGTGTGAAAGTGATTATTTTTAATTTGTATCAGGGCAACATTAGAACAGATGAACTCTTGTTTTGTAATTCCACTGTCAGCAGCTTTTCATCTTCAAACCATGTTCCTCTGTTTGTCCTCCTCCAGACTTCAGATCCAAACGCCTGCTTGGCTCGAGCTTTAGTAACTTTCCAGCTGGCCCGAGTCTCCTCTGCCTGTTTACCTCCATGTCGGACTCTGCACATCAGCACACAGGTAACACCACGTGCACGCTCACGCACACAGAAAGGCATTTACACTGGCTAGTATTTAGTGATTTTTGCAGTTTGAGGCAATAAACCGTTAATATGATCGATCACTAGATGTGAGGGGCGGTTTGAGGCAGTTTCTCCGGACATTCTGGAATTTTCTTGCCAGCACAAGTAAAATGTCCTGAAGCTTCCCAGAGAGCGAGTGGACGTGTTGATGAGGTTTCTAACACGTGACGGACGTGAAACTGGAAGAACACAAACATCTCAGGATGAAGAAGAGGAGCCGTACACGTAGAAGACGAAGACGTCAACTGGGAAACACGAGGAGGTTCCAGATCTTCTGGTGATGAGGGCCGACGCCGGTGTGGATGAGCTGTAAACAACAACACTGATCTTTCCACAGCAGAGTTTATACGTCATGTCCGGCCTCCTGCTGCTCTACAGGCTCCGCCCTGCTGCTCTACAGGCTCCGCCCCTCGCCTGGATGTTCCCCACATGTTCCTGTTTGAACGAGTCGGACCCGACAACCTGCTGCTGCTGCTTCACAAACACTAACTACACAACATGTCCAGAAACAACCTGCTGCTGCTGCTTCACAAACACTAACTACACAACATGTCCAGAAACAACCTGCTGCTGCTGCTTCACATGTAAAAGACAACCTCAGGAAAATATCTAGAACATTCGCTCTGTCACTGAGTCAAGACCAACATTGAAAAAGCTTCAGCGATGCGCATCGTTACATCGGGGGCCATTTAGGACGAGTCTGAACATTAATGCATCAGTATTTTATCTTATCGCTGCATATTGCACACGGACACTTCAGCTGGTTTGGTCATTTAACGTTGGTTGAATTTGAGCAGACAAAGTGACAGCAGTGCTTTTTACAGCAGAGGTCGTGATGAAGGGCAACTGAGGTCACTGAGGCTGTAATGAAACTGTCAAGACAACATGCGGCTTAGAAAAGGTCAGTTTATTCATGTGCTCAACAGCTGCACTCAGTCGGGAAAGGCCACGTTCCCCAGGTGTGTGTCGTCACACTGTGAGTGTGTGTCTGTGCCAGAGTTGTTTTCATTCCCGCCTGGTCTGTCTTCCCCATTTTTCCTCACTTTTTTTATTTCACTCTATTCTTCAAACGGACCTTGAGTGAATATGGCAAAACCCTGTTGAGCAGTAAAGTAAGTCGGTGATGTTGCCTTGTTTCGGGGGGACGCTACCGAGCCGTCGCCCTCAGCGGAACAATCGTGACGTGGAAGTGAACAAGGAGAAGACTGTTTGTCGACTTCGTACTAAGCAGTTGTGTTTTACTCTTCAACGACAACAAACGTGTCAGCTCACCTGCAGCGGACACGGTGCCACACCCAGGAGAACGTCGGGGTTCGATCCCGTCTGACTACATCCAAGGAGGGATGCAGTGATGTTGTTGTCAAGTCAAATCCGTTCAAACTTGATTTCTGGCAAAAGGGACCAGCCGGTGTCCAGAGGCTACAGAGGCTAACGCAGGAAATACAAAGACGTGATGACAGAGGGCAAAGATGAGACGGCTCAATGTCGACATTTTTGTGTCATAAATTTAGAAAGAAAAACTTAATATTGGCTTTCACCTCCACAAAAAGTAATCCTGTCATTTCTGAAAAATGCTAAGACGCACATCTTACCTCATGAACTCTGAGCGCTCAGATTTCTAAGCTCCGAGGTCATGAACATCAGGTTTTCATCTTCATTATGATTCCATGTGAAGGCGGCACTCATCCCCTCATCCTTGTGTTTGTTGCGTCTCCCTCTCTCATTTCTTTGTCCCCCCCCCCCATCCCTCACTCACTGTTTTGTGTTTTCCTGCAGCTCTGTAATGTGAAGGAGACGCCTCAACACACGGAGGAAGAAGTTGGGGCCTTCACAAAGCTCATTGAGGCCATCGGCTTCACAGGACCGCTCAAATACAACAAATGGGTGAGTGGTGAGGGGGGGTGGCAAAAACACAAAACAACCTCAGGATGATCTCCACATCAACGTGAGGACGGTGGCTCCTGCTCGTTGGGAAGTTGGAGTTATTCAAATCAAATCAAATATACTTTATTGTCCCATAGGGAAATTTGTCTTTGGTCAAAGTGCTACAGCAGCTGCAGAACAGTACATTGTACAACAACATAGGACAGTAGGACATATCACGCAAGAGCCAGAATAATAATCCAGAATAAAAGTGAGTTGAATATTGCACCTGGCCTAAAAACACTTAAAATGATAAAACACTAAAAGGATATAATAAGAAAAACAGAAACTGGCTTTAAAACTTAAAAACCAAAGTGGGAAACGTGCCAGACAAAGTGCAGTGGTTATTTACATTTTATCTTACAATCAAACTAATGTGGTTTTCTCATCTGAGAGCAGTTATTTACAGTCTATATAAGATCCTCCACTACTTGGAGAACTAGTCTTGAACATGCGTCTTTCAAACGTCTGGTTTTACAGATTTACAGTCAAACGAACTTGGCCTCGTTTGAGGTGAATAAAGAAAAAGTGTTGACACGATATCATTTTTATGCAGAAAACTCTTTAATTAAATCATAAAGGAGATGTTAATATTGTTCGGGGACGTCTCTGTGTTTTTTGTACATTCATGTGATGACACTGTTGCAGTGAATGTTTTCCTAGAATGACCTCATTAAAGAATAAACATTTACAGGCAGGGGTTGGTTCTGTGGGAGGTTCTGGCTGAAGACCTGGAGGTGGCGTATGTGCACAGGAATGTGGGCTGTTGTCATCTAGCGAAATGTTGGGCTCCACACCAGGTTGGCAGAGTTTGGCCTGAGCACGTCTCTGACCTCGTGTCCAGTGTGTGGTTCTTCACACACTTGCTGGGAGTTGAACTTTGTGTCGTGACACCAGAGCTGATGGAGCTGTGTGTGGAATCAAAGACACAAAACATCCTGGAACAATGTTTTTGATCTCTTCCTATTCTCGGGTGTGAAACGCTTTAGCAGTTCGGACGTTCTCAGGAGGGGCTCCATGTGATAACACAAATCTCAGAGTTCCTCCAGAGTTCCTCCTGCCAGCCTCCCAGTAAAATGTCTGGATATTGCCCGACTAGGCTCATGTGAGAATACAGCACGATATTATCTGGAGGATTCACCGCGAGCGAGTTGACGATGTTTTACTGGACATATCGCACAGCGTACGTTTCTGATTTAACCGATTTTTCTTTTGTGTCTTTTGTCTTCACAGAAAATCAAGATTGCTGCCTTGCGCATGTACACATGTTGTGTAGAGAGAATCAATTACGACGACTTCTTTGAAAGTAAGTGTGCTCGCAGAGCGCTAAATCTCCAACTAGGTGTCGAGCGCCAACAACGCTTATTGAATAGTTCATATTTCTTTCAAACTAAGACTTAAAGACACCTGATTTATTTCCTGTTGTGAGGCTAAGCACCACTTCCTGTCGGCAGAGTACATTTACATCCACTATATGGTAAAACCTTTCAAAATAAGAGCACTATTGTTGACGGCGGGAGAGAAAGTATGTTTTTTTTCAGTAATACTACACACACACACACACACACACACACACACACACTTCAGTATTTGTCCTGGTCCAAACACCATTAAGGCGCATGTATTTGTTCTGGTCCAACTGGAGCTGATGAGCGTCCAGGGACCCTGACACGTTTATTTGACACTTTACTTTCTGGCACACTCGCACACACTCATTTTAATTTGGTTTCACTTTATTAACAATATGTGGAAAATATTTCTGCCATCAAACATTATTTTCAGTTATAATCTGTGACGCCCTGAGAGCAAAGTGACAACTTCTCATTTTCTCACCAGGATCAAAGAAAAGCGTTGAATCATAACCAGAGTTTGAAACAAAACTTCAATCGTCCATTGACTCTGATTTATCAACATTTCAGCTCGTTTCGGGATTTTTTTAAGTCACAAGAATAACTAATAAATAATCTTTAAAAGTTTTCTCTTATACAGTTGCTGTTACATTTTCTGTTGATCAGTTGTGTGTGTGTGCGTGTGTAGGAACACAAGTGAACATGTGATGTGTTGTAAGACGTGTGGACATTTTGTGTTTGTTCCAGAGTGCGCCCTCCCTGACACACTCAACTCCTGGTTCTTGGTAGCACAGCTGCATGTATGGTGAGTTACACACACACACACACACACACACACTATGACTGTTTTTCCATAATGTCGTGTACCTCAGTCTTGTGCTTTTTCATTTTTCACATGGCGCAGCGGACGCAGCACATTAGTGAAAAAAGGTCGAGAACAAAACCTGAGAAACTTGACGTTGAGAAGTCGATGTTTATACTTTACTGCATCGATAAGGAAACACCGAAGTTACTGGAACTCTTAACTCTCCAATGAATGAGCTACTTATTCCAACGATAACATAACTTAAAGAGAAAGTAAATGCTGACATCACACATATCTCATAGATTACTTCTGAACGTTTGTTCTAATCCGACCTGTCGTCTGTTAGGATGTGTTTGGTGCGGATGCGTCAAGAGGGCAGAGCAGGAAAGTACATGTGCCGTTACATCGTGCACTCCATGTGGGAGGATGTGGAGCAGAGGAGCAAAATCATGGGGGTAAGTTCTTTGTGTGTTTTAACTCGTGTTTGTTTCCTCTTTAGCACCTTTTCCAGAATAAACCTTGTCAGGACCAGTCGACCTCACGGGGACCAAAGTCCGCTCTTAAAGATTCTGGTTAATCTCACACGTTTCCTCTTTGCTCCGTACACTCGGGAGCACAGTGACTAAAAGCGTTGGTTTCACAAACCGATGTTGACGAACTTCTTACTCTTACAAGCGGTGTATTGACTCTGGCTTTGGCGCTAGTATTTGTACGTACCGGAACTCGGGTCAAGCATCCAATAGGAGAGGGACCTGGGAGCCTGGTGCATTCTGGGTGTAGTAGTATCTCTTCCTTTTGTAGTATTTCTACTTTTGGGGAAACTGAAAGTCTCATTTTCTCCTGTCAAGTTTCACCAATTTAGATTTTTTTTCCCACTGTTTCTACTCCATTGAAGCAGTTTTAATATTTAGTTTGTTTATTTGTTTAGTCAGTTTTATCTGGTTTGTCACATATGAAACAAGCAGCGTCTTTACTTTTTCTGTGCTAGAAAACGACTGAAGTCATTCTGTTAAATAAATATTCATTATTTAAGCCACATTTCCTCTTCGGGCTGATGCAACAGTGCATTAAGTTTTACTCTTGCCTTTGCATGCTGCTGCATAGATGCAGGTTTTGTTTATTTAAAGTTTTACATCAGCATAATTGCGGCAGCAGTTCTCCAGCGGAGAGCGTAGCCAGGTCCCCAGAGAGTCGGCCTGGCTGCGGTCGCCGTGTCCACAGAGTCGTTCCTCTATTCTCTGTCAGTGGAGCAGCTCCAGGAAGTGTCGCTCATTGACATCGCAGCGTTCAGTCTTTGTCCACATGCGACTTTCAGAGAGAGTTTCTCCTACTCGGATTAAACTGGAATCAAATCTAATGAGTTCCTACAGACAAAAACATGCTTTTTTTCTTTCACTTCTTAAAAACCTAAAGAGTAAAACTCCTAAAAATGTAAAGTATTTGTGCAGACACTTTTAGATGCATCCATCTGCAACATTTATCCCGATACCAATGTGTCTCTGCGACGGGCCGATGGGCCGATGGCGTTTCCGTCGATGCTTCTGATCCAACTGGCGAACGAGTCTGACGTCAATGTGATGGAAGAGAGAGAGAGAAGGAGAGGAGTGGATCTCTCTGCTGCAGATAAATAGAGAAGCACTCAAACATTGCACCTGGTGTTAAAAGGTCTAAATGGCTTCATCTGTGTGGATGAAAGTCCTCAAGCAGAAAATCTACACGTGTTGCTCGGCAGGCGTTGATGTCAGATGCTGGTGAAAAGGATCTCGTGGATGTTAGTTGTGACGGAGGCAGCAGCGTTCAGCCGGCGTTTCAGTTTGAGGCCTTTAGTCCAGTTTGAGCTTATTTAGCCTCGTGTGACAGAAAGAGGTCAGAGATGAGGAATGGCAGTGCGGTTTGTGAGGTCACGCTCAGTGTGTGTGAACGCATGCATCGGGCAGAGTACAGGGGGAAGCGTGTGCGTGTGTTGGGGGGGTGTTGTGTGTTTTCACAGCTGCACATGTGAACTTTTGTCAGCATGCGTTCGTACACTTGCCTTTGACCAGAACACACGTGGCTCAGAATTCAAATCTGAACTTTCAATCTAACTTCTGTATTAAATGTGATCCAGAGAATCACACGTCTCTGAGGCGGTTGAACACGGACACGTCATACATGAAACACGTTGATGAGACAACAAGGTGACAGCATGAATCTGCACCATAGACTGTAAAGATGGACGACATGACGGCTCCATAAAAAGTGATCGCCCCCTGGTGTCTGGCTGCAGTATAGGTCATAAACCCCGCCTCCTCCTTGTTAGCAGATGGGACATGGACCAAACTAAACAAATCAAAGCAGACGTTAAATTAAGACGGTTTGTTCAAGTGTTTCTGATCAGTTTGGTTTGAATCAGTTACATTTTCAATTGTATAGAGCCAAACGAAGTGAGTCGTAATATTACTGAAATTCCCACGGAGGAGGTTCTCTGGAGTTTCTCTCCTTCTGGACGTCAACTCTCGAACAATCAGATTCTTTATGTAGAAACTCTGAAAGCTCTTTGAGCACGACGCAGATGTGACCGACGAGAACGTCCCAGTGGACCAAACGTGTCCTCGTCCACTAAAGAGACAGTTTCCTTCAGGTCTGTTCGGTTCTGTCTTCACATTAAACTGAAGATCTCGTGGAGCCGATGAGTCAAAACATCAAGGATTTTGTTATTTGTGAAACTGAACAAGATGCTGCACTTTCCTCATTTCAACACAGGACACAGACTGAACTTCTGATTTTAAAACTTTAACCTGACATGTTTAAGTTTAGCAGTTAAAGAAACAGATGTTGATGAAGAGAACAAATGAGAAGGAGAGTTTTATTCTGCAGTGTTTGTTTCACAGTTTCCTGAAATATGAGCTGAGCTTTTTATTCTCTTTCTGTGTAGATTGATGCCATCCACAGAAAGGAAGCATTGAAGGCGATGACAGAGACTTTCTATGCTGCGATATTTGGATACGACGAGGTGAGATCACACACACACACACACACACACACACACACACACACACACACACACACACACAGTCCAGCTTATTGTAGCAGTTTGTGTCTGAAAGGTTTCTATATGCTTATTATTTAGTCAGTTGAGTTCAAATTAACTTTTGAGGTCTCTAGAGGTAGAGCGGGTGGTCCACTAACCAGGGTGGTTTGATCCCCGGCTCCTTCACTCTGTGTCCCTGGAATCATACCGAGCCCCACAGTGCCCCTGATGTGCAGACAGTGTTTGAGTGATGTGTGATAGAAAAGGTTCAACGTATAGAAGAGCTGTATGAATTTAGTAATAATGATAAATTAAAACGATCAAAGACAGACAGTGATATTAGACAAAATCAAAGGTAAGATATTAAAATAATACAACACTGAAAAGTAATAAAGAACAATCCAGTTATTGATGAACTTTATTCCTTCCTGACTTTGTCTCAGTACGAAGAGACAGACGGAGACGCTGTCCCCTCGTACGACACTCGTCCTTATTTACATGTTTTTCTGCCGCTGTTGTGAGTCGGTATAAAGCGCAGATTTAATCGTGGCTCATAAATGCCAAACGTCAACCAGGAGTCATTCCAGCGCCGCCGATCACATCATTGTTTTACGACCATGACGTCGTCTGACAAAATCAACAAAGTCCAGTTAATGACAACAGCTGTGGCGTGTGATTGGTCGCACTGACGTTCAGAATGAGTGAACAGGGGGATGTAATGGCTCCCAGCCGCAGACCCTCGCTGGGCACATCGATCATCATTTAGCAGAAGTTGGTGGAGTTGGAAAGCGGAGAGAAAAATATGCATTAATAAATGTTAGCGACCGTAATGTGCACATAGTCGGTCGGCAGATAGAAGACGTCATGCGGTAATAAAACCGTTTATATTGCCACATGTAAATGAGCTGCATATCTGCTTTATGGAAAATGTCTTACGAGCCCAAACTGTAGAAGTCGTGTGTTTGTCTGCAGGAGACCGAAGGTTTTCTGTAGAGATGCAGCCAAAACACCAATGTCCTGACTTCAAGGACTCGTGTTCTACTTATATTCAGGCTGAGCATTTTAATCGTTATTATCAGGGAGTCTTGTTGAGATCGAGAAACATTCTCAAATAGCAACAAACAATTAATCACGAGTAACAAAACAACATCACATCGTAAGAATGTAAAATCCCCACGAGGAACACGAGACTAGTCTGAGTTTAACTGCTGGAGAGTTGGTGGGTTGTAAGATCTCCATAGGACCGATAAAGTCTGTTCTGATTGGCCAACCACTTCCAGGAAATGCTGTGCTGTCACTTAACGTGTGTGTGTTTGTTTGTGTGTTTGTGTGTGTGTGTGTGTGTCTTAGGGAATCCTGTCTGACGACTGCGTGCTGGCTGCTGCTCTGTGGAGGAACCTGTTCAATCGTCAGTGTGAAGACCCCAAACAGCTGGAGCTCATGGTGGAGTACGTACGCAAACAGGTGAATTCACGTCAGAGCTGTTTTATATAAACAATGCTGTAACCTGTCTTCTGTGTAGTGACCAGCAGGGGGCGACTCCTCTGGTGGTTTCTATAGAAGTCTATAGAAAGTGACTTCTCACTTTATAACGTCAGGAAACATTCAGGAGTTTCTGTCTCAGTCTCTAGTTTCAAGTCTTCTTCAAACAGCTGATGTTCATTTAGTGAATTATGATCATTTAGAGTCAAACAGACCATAAAGCACCGGATGTGTTGGGGGGGGGGGATACCACAGTGTGATTGACAGCTAGCACCGTCCAATGGGTGCAGGTGCTAAGCTAACAGCTAACGTGTTGAACTGCAACATGCAGTGACGTGACAGAGTGATGCGTCATGTGTCTCCTAGACAACCTTTGTATGTAAACAGGTTTTCTTCTTCTTCTGTGTAATCGCGTGACGACTCCTCCGGTGTGTCCGAGGTCGACGGTCTAAACTGTACCTGTGTGTAACGTGGTGAAGGCAGCGCCCCCCTCAGGAGGCCTCAGTGCAGTACCAGTGTTGTGACCGTGCTGCTGCTGTTTTCAGATGCAGTTCATCGACGCTCTGGACGGCGAGGACCTGCTCCTGACTGGCGAGGTGAAGTGGCGCCCTCTGGTGGAGGAGAACGCACAGAGCATCCTGAAGGTGGTTACACCCACGTACAACGACGCTGGACTGTGAGACGAAGAGAGGGACTTCCTGTTTCCTCCACTGACGTCCTCTTCGCCCGCCTGTTTTCACGTGTTGTTTTCCTTTTCCCGCCATCTCACCCGCCATCTTTGTTTGTCTCCCGTCCCTGTCCTCCGCTCCTCTGCTGTCCTATACGGTGGGATTTTAAATTTACATGAGATCTGTTGCTGTAGCTTTCTCTTCCTCCTTTATTTTTCTCATTTCTCCTTGAATTCACAAAACCTGTTTCTCCCCCTGTTCTTCCTCCTCTCGTGAATGATCTGTCCGATCAGAAGTTAGTTTCAGGAGGAGCAGTAAAAACAGGGTGGAGCTGGAAACATGTCGTCGTCCTGTCGGTTCTGAGAGCGTCTCTGCAAACAGACGCACTGTATTTATATTTTTCTCATTTTTTCCATGAACGCCAGCCGTGCTGTATTTATGAAGTATTTTCTTTACCTCCGTGTTCACACCTTCCTCCCGCAGAGGTGTTGGGCGTCTGTCTCCGCTCCCTCACTGTGCGTTCAGTGAAGTTTCCGGGGAGGTCCGGTGACGACAGATGGTCAAACGTGTCCGTGTCTCTGTCCGTCTGACTCGACGCTCTCGGAGCCGAACAGGAAGCTGAGCCTCAAACACTCGTACGTCAGTGTCACAGAAACGAGGTTCTTTTGTTTATTTGATTTGTTTTTAAAAAGTGGAAAAAATAAAATGTTCTGGATGAAACTGTTGAGCTTTGTTTTTGTTTTTAAATGTTTAAAGTTCGTGATTTATTCAAAGTGTTCGACAGGTCGATGTTGAGTCACAGCGACTTCCTCCTCCTCAGGATGTTGTCATCTGTTGCCCCTACAAAATAAACCTCCAGAAATCTACTGTCACCAACAGAATAAAAGAAGCAAAAGAAGCTGCCGTGACTCAGTGAGTTGAACTGAGCGTCACTGAATCACTGCAAACAGCAGCTGATCGGTGGATTCAGCTGCTTTTGACAGTTTGATGAATAACAAACACAGAACATCAGCTCCAGTCTCAGGCTCTAATTCAGGGTTTCAGTCCCGGGGCTTTAATTTTAAATTTCCAGGACACGAAGTCACACTGAATGAAAACGGGAGTAAATCTCACTGTAAAATACACAAATATGGGAGTAGTCACCACGTGTGGCAGCAGGGGGCGCTGTTTATCTCCAGTGAATGAAATAGAGCTGTGACATGAACCTACTCTGACATTCTGCATGTGGCCTGTAGATGGCGCCACACTCCACTGTTTAAAGCAGGAAACTCAGATCTTTCTGCAGCTTCTGGAAGAAATAATTTAAATCATGACACAGACTTGTTCTTTAACATGTTTTAAACATGTGTTAAAGCAGCGGATCAAAGACAATTCACTGAGGAGGTTTTATCCACCTGTTTTTATTACGCTGAATAAAAGTTGATCAAAACATTGAGCAACTGAAAAACAAGTTTAAGATAAGATTATCGTAGCATAATCAAAAGATAAACATCAGTAAAGTGATAAGTAAATGTGCAATAAAAATTTTTAAATATAATAGAAATAATATACAGTTTAAACTGAATTGTACAGAGAATATCTTCAGTGAAACGGATCCAACATTATTTTAACAGGCAGAATTTTTATTTTTTATTTCTTCCAACATGCAGATACATTTTTCATCTGTTTTTTTATTCAACTTTTCACAAAATGTCCCAAACAAACAGTTATTTTTATTAATTCAAATGTTATCTTTTCCAGTAAATGGTGACGTGTGTCGTAGAAACAGACTTGTTGTCATTTAACAGTCACACAAAGATGAACAAAGTGTGAAGTCTTATTCAAACTGTTGTGTTGTTTTATTTCTGATGTGTCTGTCACGTATGAGTTCAAACGTGATGTGCTGTGAAAACGATTTTATCCATTTGTCACGAAACCATTTCTTCCGGTGTGTGTGTGTGTCTGCGTGCGTGCATGTGTGTGTGTGTGTGTGTGTGTGTCTGCAGGTTCTTCCTGCCTCAGTACAGAATCAGGTTTAATCCCATCAGAATAGCAAATGATCCGGCAAGTGTGTGTGAGAACAGACAACATGCAGGAACAAGCTGAGCTGTTAGATGAGCACACACTCAGTGAGGTCCATCCTCTGTGGACCATGATACAGATTTTCATGAAACCACATCAGCTCAGTTGGAAACTCCGTTTGCAGTAGAAGTGTCTCAGGAGGAGATGAACCAGGTCCTCGCCCGGTTCATCAGGATCCCTGGTGGCCGAGTCGCTCTCTGACGTCTGAGGAGCTGCAGCAGGTCAGAGCAGATTCTCTGTCCGACCTCGGTCTCACACATCAGTGAATGTGTGTCCATGCCCCCCCCACAGGGCTTCACCTGCCACCTCCATCACACCCACAGCTTGTTGACGTGAGACTGAACTCGCTCACTCATCATCCTGCAGCTTCGTCGTCTGTTTCTTTTCAAAGTTAAATGTTATTTATTCGATGTAAAACTGCACCAATAACATGAACTATGCAAATGTCCTGCACCAGTCCAGAGTTTCCTGTTTGAGTGAAATGAGCAGAAACAACCATCTGCTAAACGTCATCGTAGAAGAAGTGAACGTGGTTATTTGAGGTGACAGCTGTTTAATAACTGCTTTAATGTTCACATCACATTCTGCTGCCGGCACATTTTTCTTCAGTATTCGATGCATCTCACATTTTCTCTTCATAACTTCGAAGCAGTGACAGGGTTTTCTGTGTCGTCCTCTTGTGTCACTGCAGCTTTTATTCAGAAATGGTTTATTTAAATTTCAACCTTTAGTTTTGTCCCTTTCTTTTGTCCCAGAGGACAAAGTGTCCTGTGACAGTGTCTCACATTGTGACTCTCATCAGAGCCGCTCAGTGTGAGTGACGGAGCTGTGGGTGGAGAGCGACTGTGAAAGTCTGTCTGTGCTCGAGCAGAAGAAACACGTGTTCTGTGGAAACTTCAGTTTGCTGTGAAGTCGCATTTATGTTTTCAGAGTTCAAACTCTTTACGATATTTAAATGATAAGAGAAAAGAGAAAGGATCAAATGTGACGGACACATACAAATCATTTCAATTTATATTTGACAAATTAACAGAAGCTTCTATTTCGAGCTGAATTAGAGCAGCGTTGGTATCACAGATGTTTGTTTGAACAGTGGGAGGAAGTGGAGTCCATCTTTATTTAGCAGACGCATCGTGTTGAAGGGACCTTAAAGATTTAACATTTATCTTAAGAAGCCTCTGGACCTCTTACATGTTATCAGGACAAAATAAAAGAATAACAGCAGGTGCACAAACAAGTGAACATGTAAACGTGTCTGTTCAACACAACACACTGAGAACCAGAGAGACCTGGAGTTCCACATACTTTGAGTTTTCCTCAGAACCTTTGAGCAGCTCAGGGTCAAAGGTTCTTCAACAGTTTATGAAAGTTACAAGTTTAGGAAAGTTACGTCCTCGTGTGACGGATCCTGTTCTGAAGTCGTAAAGCAACATGTGAATTAACACTGTGGCTGTCAATAACAGTTTCCAAGTGTGTGTGTGTCTGTGTGTGTGTGTGTGTCCTCCCCCCTGCTGCAACCCTGCGAGTTAATAACTGTCAATAAGAGTTTTCCCTCATTATAATAATCTCCCTGAATAATGTGGGATAAATAACGTTGATTACTTCCCACTGAAAACCTCTGCTGGTCCAAAACAGGAAGTGAGATCTGTGGCGTCTTGTGATGATCCTCACCATCCACCTGATGTGTCACAGATCCTGTTTTGTCATATAAAACTTGAATCCTCAGACTGGAGCTCCTCCCGGTTTCCACCACAGACATTTTGAAACTGTTTCCTGTTTCAGACGACAAATAAAAAGATCATTGTTTCTTTTTTTAACCGCAGCCGCTCGTGTTCACACTACGTCACCGCACGACTAGATGGTGGTTATGTAACACACTCATTCACTTCGTCTTGTGTGTGTGTGTGTGTGTGTGTGTGTTAGGGTGTGCACAACAACACACACAGACGTAATGTGTAACTCGAGTCTGCAGTTAAATAGTGACATTGTGTGTTTGCTCTTGAAAAAGGAAACAGTAGTTTTGGATGAGTGTGTGTTTGTGGGTGTTGTTGTTGAAGTTGTTGTTGAAGTGCAGGTATGTGGGATCTGTGCACACCCTAACACAGTGACACACACACACACACACACACACACACACACACACACACAGTAAGCCTGCAGCTGCTTGTTCTGAAATGTGCTGATGCAGCAACTTCAGGTTTGAGTTGAATCCAAAGTGACGTGAGCGTCGAGGGAAGAGAAGAGTTGAGCTGGAAACGTTTGACAAGCTGTTGTTTGGAAGATTCAGATTGGGGATGACGGACGAGTGAGGCCGAGACGAAGGGAGGAGAGAGGAGACCTTTGTGATGACAGCACACGGATCCTGGTTCTGGAGTCTGGAGGCCAGATCGACGGTTGGCATTTCAAGTATTTGCTTGGTTTCCAGAAAGTGGGTGTGTCGCCGGCCGTGGTTTAAAATAATATACCAAACTTCTTACACAACACAGTCAACAAGTCACTGTGGTCATATTAACACAACCAGTTGTGAGTCCTTGTTTTCGAACATACGCCCGGTGCACACAAGACAATCTGAGTTGTTATTGGGATCTGGTTCGAAGCTAAATAAAGAAGAACAACGTGTTTTATCTAATAACAAACTAGAAGAACATTCCGTGACCACGAACCTGCGCCATGTCCCGTCCCTCCAGGTCAAACCTGTGTTTCGTTCATTGTCTCCACTGACACCATGTTCTCATTCATCCTGCCACATGATGAACCAGATCCTCTAACTTGTGGGTTTTATCCGGTGTTGTATTGTCTATCTGTGCAGAGCTATCATCCATAAAGTGTTTACCATCCACGCACACGTCAGTCCTCATAGTTTCATCTGAAGTTGTGTTCGTACCCACAAGTGGCATCAACACGGCTCTTTCTCTCACGTCAGAACTTGTCTTTCACTCTGTGCCTATGCAGCCCCGCTACCGCCATCGAATATCTGCTGAGAGTGAATAAAACCAGTTTTGAGGCACCAGGAACAAGGGGGCGATCCAGACGCTTGGGCTTCACTTTTCAGCGCTGTCATGTCGTCCATCTTTACAGTCAATGGTTTAAAGTGATGACAGTTAACAGCCACATGAGAAGCTCAGTTTTAATCTAAGATGTGTTTTTCTTGTTTCTGGTTCAGTCGATGGAAGAAGAAAATCCAGGGAACAAAGATTCGTTACAGTTTGATGGATGCATCACATCTTGATCTAAACACGTAACTTTCATCACAGTGGAAACACGAGGCATCGACACGTCACTGGGCCGTTTGATCTGGATCCAAACCAACGAGTCGTCCAACCGGCACAAAGACTTTATGGAGCAAATAAATCATCCTTATCTTCGAAGCAACCAGTCGCTCATCCGGTAGCTCCACATTCTCGTTGTGGCCGATTCCTCTGACTCGTTTCACTCACATGCTGCTGTGATCTCAGGCTTCTCTTCTGTCGGGTTAAAGGCCTCCTGGTTCCAGCCAAGGGAAATGTTACTGTCATCATTTAGACAAAAGTATTTGTGACAAAAAAAAACAACCCAGGTCCAAACAGAGACAGATTTCCCTGTTTTCAAGATATTTTGGCTTCAGTTTTGTACAGTGACAGGAAGTGGATACATGTCGTCCATCGATATATATAAAGTCACTGACTTCAGAAATGATGTGATGGTATGTTCCTCATAAAGTGATCAGTTACTGTAAGTTAGTAGAGTTTAGTGGTTTAAAGCACTTTTCACAGACAAGAGTCACAAAGTGTTTTAAAGGGTCGTTTGTTAACCAGGTTGACATCGAGGTGGATGATGGCGTCACACAGAGCAGACTCACACCTGGAGACGCCACAGAACCTCGAGGATCATGTTCATCCACTCAGGCAGGTCCAGACCTTCTGTCAGGACCCAGTGACATGGATCACAGACGACCTCCTGGAGCCAGCAGCCATCAGACTGCACAACACTGCATCCTCTCAAACTCTAAAATCTATATTTAAGAAAGAGATACGGCACATTTTGCACAATAAACATGGCTGAGGAAAGAAACCCTTAAAGGTTCAGTGTGTAGAATGTAGTGACATCTAGTGGTGAAGTGTCATGTTGCAGCTGACGACCAGGGGCCAGCGCGCGGTCATCCTCCTGCAGCTGTACGTTCCGATCACCTTGTCTAGGTTGTCCACGCCACCTTTGTTGCAGTTGTAGTCCAGGACGATGACCGGTTTCCGTCCTCGCGGTCGCTGATGTCGGCCTCGGGTGCCGTGTGCTCAGGAGCACCACATTCCTGTTTTCTTTGGGATGTAGGACACAAGAGTGGCGGTGGGCGTGAATGCGAACTTGGATGAGAACACCTCTCTTCCCTTGACCGCGAGCAGCCCGGTCGGGAGCTCGGGCTTGTTCTTCCGAACAGTGCCGACCACGGTGAGCTTCCTCTCCAGGAGCTGCCGCGAGTTCGTAGGAGGTGAAGTAATTGTCGCACGTGACGTTACGACCGTGCAGTCCCTCCGTTACATCGAGCACTACCCGCAACCCCTGGTTCCGTTCTGGGCGTCCGCCGCTCGGCTTTCCGGTGTACACTTGCATCTTCCAAGCGTAGCTTGATTTCGCATCGCAGGCCACCCACGACTTGATCCCGTATTTCGCCGGCTTGCTGGGCATGTACTGACGGAATGGACACCGGCCTAGGGAGAAAAACAGGAGGAGAAGAGATGAGAGGAGATGAGATGAGGACGAGGACTAGCAGCCGCTATCTACATAACATAACATAACATAACATAACATAACATAACATAACATAACATAACATAACATAATAATAATATTAAAAAAGGACTAACCTCTGAACGGAACCAGTTGCTCGTCCCACGGTCACTTCGGGCCCCGGGGTTGTAAAGGTGCGGTAGCGACACCCACGCGTCCCAGACCTC
This sequence comes from Hippoglossus stenolepis, assembly GCF_022539355.2. Taxonomy (NCBI): domain Eukaryota; kingdom Metazoa; phylum Chordata; class Actinopteri; order Pleuronectiformes; family Pleuronectidae; genus Hippoglossus; species Hippoglossus stenolepis. Next base: position 1,570,829 of record NC_061485.1, read on the forward strand.
TCGCACGGCCGCCAATTTGTCCGTGGCTCGTCTCGTGCGTCTCGCCTCGTGGTCGTCGAAGCACAGCAGTCTGGAGTACGTGTGGAAGAGTTTTAGGGCATCGTGGCACGAAATATCGCCCGGCCGCTCTCGGCGTCCCACAGGCTGGTGGCGGCCTCGCCCCGGGACCTGTACACGCCCGCTAAGATCAGCAGCCCTACGTGGCGCGCAGGTCGGTCTCGTCCATCCCTTTCCATTCGTCACCGTATTTTCGACGACCCTCCCGATTCGTCATCTCCAGGATGATGTTCTCTACCGTCGGTGTGATGAACAGGTGGAACGTCGAGGCTAGGTCACCGGTGCGGGACGTCGCGTGGATCGTGGGGCCCCGGGACCCCGCTTTGAGCCGCAGCAGAGGAGGAGGAAGAGGAGGAGGAGGAGGAGGAGGAGGAGGAGCAGTGGCCCTCCTCTCGGCCGTACGCCCTCGAGGACCATGTTATTTCCCCGTTTCTTGAGGGAAGGTCTCTCTTTCCACGAGTCCGGTGGTGGTGGTGTCGCCGTGGTCTTGTCCTTCTTCTTCTTCTTCTTCCAAGGATGAAGAATCTGCAGAAGCATCACCCACTGGGTCGTAGTCTTCGCCACCGTCGTCGTTCTCGTAGTCACCGCCGTCGTCTTCTTCGCTATCGCCGTTGTCTCCGTCTCCGTCTCCGTCCTCTCTGTCTGCTTCTCGGTCTGGCTCTTTCGCGTCCTCTTCGGGTTCAGAGGATGGTTGCTGGGAGAATAGCTGTTGGAGAACCTGTTCTCTGGTGAAACGCTCCTGACGCGACATCGTGCCATGGTCCGTGAGAGAGTGGCACACTGAGACTTATATGTGGGTCTAATGTACCCCCCCCTTGATTTCAATTGGAATCAGGTGTGGGTCTAAATGACCCCACAGAGCACCACAGCGCCCTCTCTGGGTCTAAATGACCCCTCCCATGACAATCGAGAATGACAATCCATTGGTCTCAATTACCCCAGGAGAGTTGGATAATGACAATCCTTGGGTCACCCTAACCCGAACCCTGACCGGCCAGGGCTTGTGTATGATCACACGCACGCACTCATGCACGCACACACACACACACACAGACACACACACACTCTGGGTCAATTCGACCCAGGAACAACACAAGGGATAAATACTAAAGTAGTTAAATATAAAAGCCACATTCTAGAGTAAAGAAAACAACAATTCGTACAAATTATATGAAAAACAGGAGTGAAAACATCTCTAGTATCATCAGGGCCCGAGCACCGAACAGAGGGAGACAGTGAGACAGTGAATTGTAAGGATTATTATTATTTTTCAGGCAAATGAATTGGCTTCTTGAGGGCTTTAACATGCTCCAATCGTTACCAAAGTTTGCAGAAAATTAGAAAGTGGTGAAAATGTGCGTATTCTGGAGTAATTTGAAATGGGCGTGGCAAAATGGCTCAACAGCGCCATCTAAGGAAAAGCCCCTCAGTTAGCTTTCACCGATCTTCACAAAGATCGGGACACACGTGTATCATGACCAGACGCACAAAAAAGTCTGGATGTGCATTGTGAAAAACACAACAGGAAGCCCGCCATTTTGGATTTAGTGGCCATTTTTATGTGGCCATTTTGACCATTTTAGACATTTTTACTTTGACATACTCCTTTTAGGGCTTTCATCAGATCAACTTCAAATTCGATTAGTGTCATCTCAACAAGATGGAGATATAAACTTTCAATAATCACATTCATTTCGTATGATTTTTTTCTACGATACCTGAAATAATAGCTCGATAACTTCACACATTAGTATTAAAAAGACAGCATCACTCATCAAGTCAATCAATCAAAGTTTATTTGCATTGCTCAAATTCACAAATGTGATTTCTCTCTGTGGGGTTTACAAATCTTTCTTAAAGGGTGCTTACAAAGTGTTTCAACGTGCACTGTGCGTGTGAAGACAAGTGTCTCTAACATCCGTCTTGTATGATGTGAAGGCAGCAGAATCCTCACTCCTCCTGCAGTCTGTGCTCACTTTAAGGGTCAGGATGAAAAGCCTGGACATCTGAGAGAAGTCTGGAGTTGAATTGACCCGTGCAGTTCAGTTGGTTTGGGCCTTGAAGACTCCCTCTGGAGGTATTCCAGGCACATTTAGCTGAAACCCTGCAGAACACAGCAGAGGGGTTTTATATCCCACCTGACGCTGGACAACCTGGAGATACGCTGCGATAACAGCAGATAAGATAAGATGGCTGTGGAGAGGAATGTCTGTTGTTGATCCAGACTGGATTTATTCTTTATTTCAGCTTCTTCACACATTGGGATTTTTATTGCCTTATAAATATATAAGAGATTTAAATGTATATAGACATGTATAAGAAACACATGTGATGAGAGCTGCAGGACAAACCCTCAGGGACTCGATCAGGACACTCTCCAATGGAACTGCTGGTTCAGATCAGGAAAATCAAAAAGAACAGAAACCTACGCAGCAGCAGATCAATATGCCCGTTCACTAAATATGTAAATACAACGAGGACGAGTGGATTCACACTTTACAGAGATGAGCCGTGATAAAAACAAACCAGGTTCCACATTTACAATGTGACCAAACATCCCATAACACTGATGCTCTGTAAATCCAACCAGAGTGCAGTTGGTCTGTTGGACATGTTGACGCTCTGAGTTCATTGATCACTTCATCAGTAAAGTCTGTTCAGTGACTCTTGTTCAGTGATTTCATGGACACACAATCAGTTTGTTTCACCTCCGTCTCACATGTGGAAAAGAAAAGAACAAAGAATCAGCTCATTGATGAGGATCAGGATCAATACAGGTTCTAAAACATCACACAACCTGATTTCTACTTTGATTTAGAAAACAACAGCAACATTAGTTCTTTCAAACACATTCATGTCAGTGTAATTATAGATTTCTGTCTTTACAAAGTGAGAACTAAATATGTGTGATAAAGGAAGGTCAGTGTTTGATTGACAGCTGATCTCTGTGCGGAGCAGAAACGTCACCACGACGAACTTTGATCAACAAACATGGAGACAAAAGAAGTTAAAGATTTACACACAGAATCTAAATCACTGCTTTTAATGACTCGAGTCTATTTGAGTTTACAGAACTCAGCTGTGTCTCCATCATAATAAATCCCAACTCCAGCATAGAGAGGCTGAGTGAATGTGGTCTGGACTCTGTGGAGGAGAGTCATGGTGTCAGAGACGCTGTAGAAGGACAGAACACCTGCACTGTGATCCAGGTACACTCCTACTCTGGAGGACACAGGACCTGACACTGGAGTGTTGATGCTGTTGTAATAAAAGTCATAACTGTTTCCATAACAAGATAATGACCAAGATTTATTATTTAATCCAAATCCACATTCATCTGAGCCTCCTGCTCTTCTGATATTCTTGTATGTGACTGCTACACCAACTCTTCCTCCTCTCCTCATCTTCACCTCCCAGTAACAACGTCCAGTCAGTCTCTCTCTACTCAGGACCTGAGGCCAACCAGTGAATCTGTCTGGGTGATTAGAATAATACTGTTCTTCACTCATTACTGTTACTTTTCTGTTTCCCTCAGATAATAACAGATCTTCGTTTACTGTGTTTGGATCCAGTGTGATTTTCTGTGAATATCTTAAGAAGTCAGCTCTGGTCTCTGGCTCTGGTTGTGGCAGTAAAACATCCACTTGAGACACAATCTGTAAAATCTCTGTCTCTGTCTCACTCAGAATGTCCTGTAGTCGACCTCTGACCTGGGACACAGCTGCTGTCACGTCCTCAAAGGTCCTCAGAGGACGGATCCTGATGCTGGATGAGTGTGTAGATTCACTGAGTGGTGACAGTGAGGGGTAGTTGTGTAGAAACTGGTTGTGATCCTCTGTGTCTGAGAGCTGCTTCAGTTCATGGTCTTTCCTCTTCAGCTCAGTGATCTCCTGCTCCAGTCTCTCCTGAAGCTCTCTGACTCGACTCACTTCAGTTTCCTGCTGGGATCTGATCTGCTGATAAACATCAGAGCTTCTTTCCTCCAGCAGACGGATCAGCTCAGTGAAGATCTTCTCACTGTCCTTCACTGCTTTATCAGCAGAGCCACTGACGGCCTCCTCCTCCAGTGGAAGCAGCTTCACATCTTTCTCTGTGTCCTGGACTCTCTGCTGGATTGTTTGTCTCCTCAGCCCGAGCTCTCTCTGCCTCTCAGTCCATTCTGCTGCAGCTGACACTGTGTCGTGGTCTTTATGTTCCTCCACAGAGCAGAGATAACAGATACACTGCTGATCAGTGCGGCAGAACATCTTCATCACCTCGTCGTGACGAGAGCAGATGTTCTCCTGGAGCTTCTCCGAGGGCTCCACCAGCTTGTGCTTCTTCAATGGAGCTGACTGAAGATGAGGCTGGAGGTGTTTTTCACAATAAGAGGCCAAACAAACCAAACAGGACTTGAGAGCTTTCAGTTTTCTCCCAGTGCAGACATCACAGGCCACATCTTCAGGTCCAGCATAGCAGTGATCAGCAGGAGCAGCTTGGAGTCCAGTCTTCTTCAGCTCCTCCACTAAATCAGCTAACATGGTGTTTTTCCCCAGGACAGGCCTCGGTGTGAAGGTCTGTCTACACTGAGGGCAGCTGTAGCTTCCTCTCTCCTCCTCTTTGTCCCAGTGGGTGTTAATACAGCTCATACAGTAGCTGTGTCCACAGCCAGTAGTCACCGGATCCTTCAGTAGATCCAGACAGATCGAACAGCAGAACATTTCTCTGTCCAGTTGATTTTCTTGCTGCGCCATTTCAGCTGGTGCCAGAGACTGTAGAACAGTTTCACTTCCTCTGAACAGAACCAGATCTCTGCTCCTCCCCCTCTCGTTCACCTCCTCTTTTTACCACGTTTTAACACACTATTGAAAAGAGCAACAATGTGGTCTTACCTCTCCTCACCAGTGTTGCCTCACTGTTTAAAGGCGACTGCCTTTGTTGCCACACTGTTTAAAGGCGACTGCCTTTGTTGCCACACTGTTTGCGTTCTCTTATTATATTATATTATTAAAGAGTAAAGTTGTGTTTTTATATTATGTGTGCCTTAGTGGTATATATCACTAGTTAGGGCCTGAGCACCAAACACAGGGAGACAGTGAGACAGTGAGACAGTGAGACAGTGAGACAGTGAGACAGTGAGACAGTGAGACAGGGAGGCCCTATTGAAATTGTAAGGATTATTATTATTTTTCAGGCAAATGAATTGGCTTTTTGGGGGCTTTAACATGCTCCAATTGTTACCAAACTTTGCAGAAAATTAGAAAGTGGTGAAAATGTACGTATTCTGGAGTAATTTTAAATGGGCGTGGCAAAATGGCTCAACAGCGCCCCCTGGAACGCAGCCCCTGAGTTCACATTGACCGATCTTCACAAAAATCCATACACAGGTGTATCATGACCAGACAAACAAAAAAGTCTAGAGGTGCAATTTGAAAAAAGCAACAGGAAGCCCGCCATTTAGCATTTAGTGGCCATTTTGGCCATTTTTCACATTTTTACTTTGACGAACTTGTCCCAGGGCTTTCATCTGATCAACTTCAAATTGAGATGAGTGTCATCTAAACAAGACGGAGATAAAAAATAACTCAAAGATCGATTTTTGTCGGATTTACAAAGTACTTCTTGTTTCATGGTGAATCAGTAGGTGGCGCTATGACACTGAGGAAATATTGACACATAGAGCTGTTCAGCCTTGGACTATAATCATGAGACAGAAGTTTGGTAGTGATATGACGATGCACACTGGAGTTATGACAACATCGTGTCCTTTGGCGAAGGATGGACCTTCGCCGCAACGCAATGTTTACACGGTTTGAGGAAATGTCACGATTCTGACCATGGTCCAATGACGTGTCTCAGCTCACTTGAGCTGTTTATTGTTAAGCAGCCAGGAGCAGTGCATCAAAGTATAAAACATGTCACTTTCTGTCGCCAGTAGGTGGCGCTGTGACGATGAGTCAATATAGATTAAATTTTCACCACTTTTGAGCAGGTTGAGCTCAAAAAGCCAAATCATTTGGGTTAGAATAATAATAATAAGAAGAGCCAACATTAACTTCAATCTAAATTAAATATGTTGTAAGAATTTAGATATTATTGTTATAAATAATTGTTATTATAGTAATTGTTAGAGACAGACTGTTTCTACAGTTTCCGCATTTGTCCACCAGGTGGTAGTGTTGTACTGTTGTTGTACTGATTGGGCCGCGGAGGTGGGGGGGGACCGGGAGAAACGGCTCCGAACCACGGCCACTAATCACGCACTACATTCCACGCCATCACGTGCAGCGCTGTCAGCATCACTACGCACAGACCGATCTGTCAAAAACAACAAATCTCCATGTTGTTGAGATGACGTCATTTAACGAACGAACGTGTAACGTCAAAACGTGTAAACGTGTAACGTCAAAAATTGGCGACTTCCTGTTGCGTTGTTCCATAACGCTCCGCCTTAACGCCTTTTTTGTGCCACTTTGTATATATGAATATGTATACAAAGTGGCACAAAAAAGCCGTACTGTTGTTGTACTGTTCCTAGAAAAAAAAATGAAAAAAAAAACATATATATAAAAAAAACCACTAAAGCCTAAATGGTGGGCTTCCTGTTTGGTCTAGCATATCTATCCAAGAGACTTATTTGTTTGTTATGAAAAGACACATGTCCCCATCGATTTTTGTACATGTCGGCCAATCGTGGTGTCGGGGCTGCCCTTTAGGAGGCGCTAGTCAGTTATTTTGCCACGCCCATTGGCAAAATAACTTAATAATTCCTTAAAACCATATGAATATTTTCAGGGGGGGGGCTGTTGATACACAAATGTAGTTTGAGGGAGGTTGAACCTCGGACACTGAAGTTACAGCAATTTCGTGTGTCACAGCGAGTTGATGAACTTTGACGCCACGCCACTATTATGGCGTTTGATGAAAAGTCTCAGTAATCTTATGCCGTCATTATCAAAGTCTTGAGACCCGTTTGACACAGTTTGATATGGCTGCAGTAAGTGGATGAGGAGGAATACATCAAGTTCGTCAAAGTAAAAATGTGGAATATGGCCAAAATGGCCACTAAATGCAAAATGGCGGGCTTCCTGTTGCGTTTTTCATAATGCTCTTTGAGACTTTTTTGTTTGTCTGGTCATGATACACCTGGGCTACGATTTTTGTGAAGATCGGTCAAAGGGAAACCTAGGGGCTGCGTTCCAGGGGGCGCTGTTGAGCCATTTTGCCACGCCCATTTCAAATTACTCCAGAATACGTACATTTTCACCACTTTCTAATTTTCTGCAAAGTTTGGTAAGAAGTTGAGCATGTTAAAGCCTCAAAAAGCCAATTCATCTGGGTCACTATAATAAGAATAATCCTTACAATTTCAAGAGGGCCTCCCACCGTCGGTGCTCGGGCCCATTATTATTATATTTTTTTATTAATTATTCTAATTTTTTTCATTTTTCATTTCATTCTTATCTTTTTCCATGACTTTTAATTTTAAATAAAAAATTGGAAATCAAGTTATATCTATTTTTTCATATTGAATTTGAGCCAATAAAACCCTAAATTCTGTTGGATCAGAGGGACGAGTTTATCTGGAGCAACATCCAGAATTTATCTAAATCTGAACTTCTCAGCGTTGAGTTGCTCCATCCTCTGAAAGCTGTGAAGAACAGAAGTTGATATCACCTAAAAGTCTCGCTTGGCTTAAGAGGAAGTTTTAGTTGGATCTCATCTGAAAATAGCTGGTATATAATATTGAATCTTTTTAATGTTCTCATCCCACATCACAAAATGGCTCTCCACTGGCCCACGTGGAACGATGGCACTTGGGTCTGCTCCTCTTTGTCAGCCAAAGGTGGCCTGAGCAGTAACACAAGGCAGTGTTTCAGTTTCTCTGCAGTTCATAACCAGTCCTTCCACTTCTCCTGCTGCCTTCAGCATTTACTCGCCCTCACTTGCTTCCTCTCCTTCTGCGTCGCAGTATTTTCTCCCTCAGGAGTTTCCCCTCTCTCTCTGTCACTTCCTCCATCTTGTTGGTGAAGCGGCACCATCATGACCCACTGGTTTCCACCTCACAGTTATTTATGCAGATACTGTAAACCTGTGTGTGTCCACAGGGCTGAACATGACTCATCAAGGTGACGAGTGACTCAGCTCAAACACGTGATCATGAACATATAGTTATTCACCTGCGAACAGGAACACATGACAAACAGGGGACCTCTCCATTGTCTTCAACTAAATAACTGAGTCCGTCCCAGTTCTGCCAAACTAACTGGGACCTTTGTTTCTAAAAATTACTTCATCCTAAAAACTCTGACTTTCATATGTACTGAGTTCCTGTGAGCAGAGATGGAGAGAAAATCCAAAACCACTGAAGTGTCAGAAAAGAGACGTGACAGCAGCAGCTGTGAGTTCAGAGCGAACCAGCTTCAGGTGTTTGTTCCATGTTTCATCTGATCTGGTAGTTCTGGTTTCACATGGGAATTTAGGGACTAAAGAACTTTGTCTGACAGGTTGCCATGGTAACATCGTGATGGTATCACTAGCAGCATCAGCACCTTCAGGCGCAGTACTACAGTACTCCACAGTACTACAGTCAGTACTACAGTACTACAGTACTCCACACTAGTTCAAATGCACCAAATGAACATCATCGTGGTTCAAACATTTTATCACCGGCGGCGAAGACTACTTCTTCTTCTTCTTCTTCTTCTTCTTCTTCTTCTTCTTCTTCTTCTTCTTCTTCTTCTTCTTCTTCTTCTATTGTTTAATGCTGTCTCTACTTCCTGTGATTGGTCCAAACTATCCACAAAGTGTTTTCACTGCAAACCAACAGAACCAGGTTCAGTTTGATCCAGACCCAGAACTCCTCTTCTGCTCTGAGGAACCTTTCACACCTGATGTTCAGGTTCAGACTGAACTGAAGAGTCTGAAGCTCTGAACCAAACCAGGTGTGAACGAGTCCGTGTGACCTGTGTCATTCAGACAGAAAACTTTTGTTTCACAGTAAAAAATGTTAAAAACTAGAAAGCTCCAGTTTGACCAATCAAACTCGACACCAGAGCCCAATGAGCAGCTTCAATGATCTGAAACAACAGAACTGGAATAATCACATGAATACTCTGTTGAAATTATACAGAAAGTAAGTTGTATCCTTTGTGTAAATATTTTCCCTCCGTGCCGTTTAAGATAACTGTGACCTACTTTCCAGACACAGGCAGAGCGCCAACACAAGGTTTGACTGCTGTTATCACACAGTAGATGATGTCACAACCTGCCGGGCCAGTGGGACTCCTTCTCTCCACCCGCCTCCGACACGCTGCATGGAAACCAACCAGAAGAAGCGTCGCTCTGCTCTGCACCATGTTGACTTATTTAAAATGCTGCAGAGTGAGGAAGTCAAACATCAGAACCTGCAGCTCAGCGGCGTTTGGTCTGAGCGGCGACGCCTCACCCCGCCGTGTCAATATGAAGTCAGACGTTCTTATGAACACGGATGTTTACGACCTGTTACGGACGTTATTTACCTTCCTCAGTCCTTCCTGCAGTGAACTGCTGATAACACGTTTAAATAAGGCCCCAGTTATAAAGAGTTTGTTTGCTTTTCATCTTATTCATGATTATTATGTCATTTACTTATAGAGATCAGCTCTAAGCATTAACATTACCTGTGAGTAGCAGGTTGGAACGACTGCGGTCGACTGATTGACCTCTTATCTAAAATCTATTTGGTTAAAATTTGCAGCTGTGGAATTATTAACACATTTCACTTATTAACATGTGAGTAGTTTGTCCAGCTGGTGACAACTTACAGAACCTAATGTCGAGGGAACCACACGGAGCTGTTCGTCAGAATGGAGAAGCTGCAGATCTGCTTCCTCTTTAACTGAGTTAGTTTATGTTCTGTGGTGACGCTGCTGTAAATGTTAGCATGATGCTAATAAAGGTTTTGGTTTCCTCAGTGTCAGGACACAGGGACAGTTTCACCTCCACATCAACACAGAGACGAACCAGACACGTCCTGCATTCGTCTTTTAATTTCTTCTTCATCCTGTTGGAGCAGAGACGATTAATCCGTCTGTCTGTCTCTCTGTCTCTCTGTTCTCTGCCTCTTTGACTCTCTGACTCTCTGTCTCTCTGTCTCTCTGACTCTCTGTCTCTCTGTCTCTCTGACTGTCTGTCTCTCTGTCTGTCTGACTGTCTCTCTCTGTCTCTCTGTGTCTCTGTCTCTCTATCTCTCTGCCTCTCTGTCTCTCTGACTCAGGAAATCCACGTTGCACTTTATGGAATCAAACCTAGTTTTCACTGAGACTTTCCTGAGAAATCCTGATTCATAAATTGTAATTGTTCGTCAGATTCATTGGAAACGTTTTCACACTTTGTTAAAACTTCTGTTGTTGTTGTGTCCTTTTGAAAAGTTTCAGTTTGGAAAACGTTTGTGCTGCTATTCAGCAACAAACACGTGTCGAGGCAGTAATCTGTCGTAATGACTTGATCCCTGTGTGGCAGATGGAGGTGTGTGTGTGTGTGTGTGTGTGTGTGTGTGTGTGTGTGTGTGTGTGTGTGTGTGTGTGTGTGTGTGTGTGTGTGTGTGTGTGTTTATCCAGCAGCAGTCTGTCTCTGACCTCTGACCTTTAACACCTTGTCTTATTAACCCTGAGGACCCTGTGGCAGCGTTCAGGTGAAGCAGGTCATAAAAATGACTTTTATACCTTCAATAAATGATCTTTAATAAATTCTACTGAAGTGGTGAGGACACAATGAATGCATGATTTTAGTTTTCAGAGGAAGAGAAGGCAGCCAGAAGAACGGCCTTCAAAATAAAAGTTTAATTATTATCATAAACAGGGGTTGAGTGTTTTAAAGATGTAATGGATTCATTAACTGCTGTTATAGAATATGTGTCTATCATCAATCTTCTACCTATCTGAGGTTCGGGTTGCCATGGCAATATGTAAATCAGGGTGCTACAGACACCCAGCTCCTCCTGGTGGATCCCGAGGCGTTGCTCGGCCTGATGGGATATATAACCCCGACAGAACGACCTCCTCAGCTGCCGTGGTTACAACACGTGTGTCACATCAGAGTGTTCAACGCGTCATTTACTTTTTAACTTAATGTTCTGCTGTTTAACAAGTAAAGTGTGAGTTTCCTACACCTGGTGGAAGATGTTGACCAATCAGAGACTGGGCTTCATCAGGAGGGGGGGGTCAGGAGGTAAAACCAAGTGTTAGAAACAGAGGCTTTTACACTTATTAAAATGATCAACCTGAATATGAACACAACATATTTCTTTGAACACAGGATTAAACTAAGTGTCTGGATCAAAAATCACAGAAACATCCAAACACGCCTTCGTCTCTACGTGTCTCCGTCTCTCTGCTTCTCATCTGGCTTTTTTATTATGATTATTATTATGGTTTTATTTTGAAGTTCCTAACCAGAGTGGGACTTCCGTGTTGTGAGCTGGTTGGCTTGACAACAGAGTGACGCGAGGAGGGGGAGGAGCCCGAGCAATGACAATGACCAATGACAGGACAGGTAGCAACAGGTGAGCACGCGCACACACACGCACACACACACTCTGTGGAATTAGAGAAGTTTGGACCATTTCAGTTCCCCGGAGCTTCCGCTGCAGTTGACCCGGACTCGGAGCTCATCGCCCGGGATCAGGATCCTCCGCTCTCCGCCGGGTTGATACTTGAATCCCTTCTCAGATCGCATCCCGCTCGGATCCGCAGTTTCTCGGGTCGAACCCAAGATGTGTTGTTAGAGAACCCGTGACGGAAGCACCATGATGAGCTCGGAGGCTCTCCGGCCCAGCTCCAGCGGCAGGAAGCCGCTGGGGAAGCTCGCCTCCCGGCTGGAGGAGGTGAAGAACCCGTGGCGGCAGGTGTCCACGCTGGAGCTGAGCCACAACGAGGCGGCTCGCCTGGCCACGGACGCGCTGCTGGAGCTCGGGGAGAAGGAGTACCGCCGGGTCCTGGCCGAGGAGCGGGAGCTCAACTTCCTCTCCCCGCAGGAGATCCGCTACATCAGCCAGCACGCGGCCAAGACCTGCGGCCCCGACACCAACGGCTCCAACGAGCGGGACTTCGGGGACGCGGACGTCGTGTCCCAGCTCACCTCCGGGACTTACTTCCCCATGATGTCCGACGAGGAGCCACCGATGCTGGAGCTCGGCTGGCCCGACTCCCCGGCGAGGTTCGGCCCGTCGGAGACTCAGATCTACTTCCAGAGGGACAAGTCCCACAACATGAAGGACCTGGTCCGGTCCCTGATCAACAAGGCCAAGAAGGTGAGACCCGGACCGGTCTGTGCATCCCGAGGTCACCGTACTACGTGATAACACAGGAGAATCTATAATCATATTTAATACATAATGATATATAATAATATAACCTGGGAGAGGTTTTAGTAGTTTGACTCTTAAGGACAGAGGATGTCTCACCTTGTTAAAGCCTCTGAGACAAACTGGGATTTGTGAATATGAGACTATACAAATACAATTTGATTGATAATAATCTATAATAATATTTAATACATAATGATATCTAATAAAGTTTATTACATAATACACGTGAACAACGAGGCAGCTCAAAGGTAAAAAGCATCATAAACTGTTAAAGTGACACAAGACAAAAAGAAAAGACAATATCAAATGTGTCTCATATTCACTCAATAACAAGGTGACGTCTGTTCTTAAGCTTCATCATTAAATATGAGTGACGACACCAGTGCAGTGTAAGAAGTGAGTGATCATTGAAAGTACAATGATTTAGTTTAATAATGATAATTAATAACCACTATAGTCTAAAGTCTTGACTAATTTGTCTCTTTGTGGTTTTGTCTCTTTGTGGTTTTGTCTCTTTGTGGTTTCAATCATAGAAACAGTCTGAAGTTTTGGTTCATGCTCTTGAAGTCGGGTCTTTGTGTGAATTCAACTTTAAACAAACTGAACTTTACTTATTATAATCAGAGTATTTTATATGATGAACTTGTTCAGACAGGATCTTTACTTTCTGTGGCATAAATCATTATTCTGTCAAACACCATGATGAGGACATCGTTGTCTCGTCCTGTCTCTGGACTGTTTTTCATGTGTCCATCAGTCGACTTCGTACGTTCTCCCCCAGGACCTTATCTCTTGGTCTGTCCTCACGGTCCATCGACTGCTCTGTCACACGTGTAGCAGCTGACCTCAGATCCGATAACGTCCTGTCAGATAACGGACAGGAAGACAGCGGGCCCTGGGGACGGACATGTACAGACCCCACTGAGACACTCACTGTGGTCGTCTCTCTCTGTCGGTCTCTTTGTGGTTGTTTGTGTGTCTCCTTGCAGTTCTTGTAACGTTTGTTTTGTGTCTCTCTGGCTGTTTTGTGTCTCTCTGAAGTCCACCTGTGTCTCTGTGTCCCTCCCTGACCCAGGGGACCGCTGGGGCCGTTGGGATTCAGTCCCAATGAAAGCAGCTGATGTGTAATCATTAACTTCAGCTGATGCTTGTAAACGTTGCGCTCATGACTGTAAATGATGAGTTTGTCGTGAAGTCGTATCGTGATCACACAACACAGACACACACGTTCCACATGATGTCGGAATACAACCGAGTGGAGGAAGGTTTTCTGTCGGACCTGTTAACGCTGACCCCGTTCTCACGTTTCTGCTGAGTCAGCACGTCTTCGGATCAAATGACCCAGAATGCAGTTCATCAGTCTGTGGACACAGCGGCTGATGGACGGCTGATAGACGGCTGCTGGTCCACACAGATGTTTGTTCCACTTCTGTGCTCGTCACAATCGTCCTGTGGCCCTCGCATAATAATAATAATAATAATAATAATAATAATTATATAAACTGTATTTTCACTGACATAGAACATAAAACAGGATTCAACTTAATTTAAGTAGAAAACTTTCAAAATAATAATTATAAAATATATTAAAGTCAAGTACGATAAAATAAATAATATTCATTATAATAAAATATATAAATAGAATAAATGATACAAATTTAGAAAATGACATGATAATCAGGTGACACCATCAGAACATGTTTTTAATTGAAATATGCAAACTGGTGATAAATGAATAAATATTGTGACAAAGGTAATTTTTCTTTTTTGTAGAAACATATTTAAAGTGAATTCATTTCAACGTAACGTGCTCTTTCTTCAGTGCAAATGAAGTGTTTGTGTAAAATGAGATATTTACTATTTGTATACTATATACAAATAGTATATAGCCCTCCAGGGGCCGGGTTTATTCTGTGTCCGTTTGGAAATCTTATTATTTGCAAGTTTGTGCACCAAAGATAATAGTTTAGTTTATTTCACAACACAAATACATAGAGGAAATGTAAAAATACACGTGGGATGTGGTAGAAACGAAGTCTGATATGAAAACTGAACCCACATATAACAAAAATGACATACTGACAAAATCTTAAACACAGGTTGTGTATTAGAATAAAAGTGAAAATTGGACATATATTAGTAGCAGAGGGAAAAAATGAATGTGCTTTATTACAGTTTGACTAAATAAATGTAAAAGAGTTAATTTTCATCACAATTCAAATGTTTAAAAAGCCTCTTTGATTCTGTTTTTGCACCTGGACACTGACACAGAGGAATCCAACACATCTACAGTTTTACTCCATTAGACCTCGACACAATATTTAATAGGAAATTGACCAAAAGATGTTTCATACAAAGGAAGGTAAAGAATCTTTGCCTGTCTAGTTTCTTGATTATGGAATATTGTGAGTTGTTGCCAAAAAATATCAAACAATTTAGTAAATCTGAGTTTGTATATTATTATATACATGAGGGAACAAACACAAGAATCAAGAAAGTACAATTTCTGCAAAGTACGATAAGTAAGTGACATGTAAGTGCTACTAAATTGTTAGTTTAAACTTTTATTAAGATGGTTGTTCAGTTCATATTTGGTTTAAAAGTGTAGACTGTCCATATTAACGTATCAACACCTGAACAGTGCAGCTGCTGCCTGTTTGTGAGTCTGTGTTGCGGTTTGCTTCTTTGTGTGTTTGTACTCTGTGGGAACTTGGAGGCTCCGGGGACCAGCAGCAAAGGTTTGGCCCCGAGGCCCGAAACAGGTTCATCAGGCTTAGTTGTCAAACTCAGGAAACTAAATCCGGTTTGTTGCCAAGTAGGTTTTTCACATGTGAGGAAACTGCTCTGGTGTTTTGGTGCAAAACATTAAAGGAGAGAAATTCTGCTCATATTCAGGTTGATCACTTTAATTAGTGTTATGACTGTAAAATGTTTTCATGCTCTGAGGTTCAGAAAACACATCCCTGTCCTCAGCCTGTCCATCGCTGCAGCTCCTCTCTTCAGCCTCTGTCTCTTTAAGACCCCCGCTCCTGAAAAAGCCCAGTCTCTGATTGGCCAGCTGCTCCACTCTGTTGTGATTGGTCAACCACTCGTATCACGACTTAATTCTTGTATAATTTTTCCCACTTCAAGTAACAATAAGATGACAATTAATTAACGACATAAGATAAAATGATGTTCTGTTACAGCAGCAAAGGAAGAGTAAAAATAAAAATCTGTCAAAAAGTATAAAATAATTAAACATGCAGTGTAAAGCGAATTATACAAATATTAATTATAAACCATGTAAGGAATTGAAATTGTTCAGATAAATAATGCACAGTTAAAATGAAAATCTTCACCATCATTACAGTCCACAGATTAGAAATCTAATCTTCCCTCTGCCTCAAATTCTTTTTCTCACGAGCTGTGAAAAGTATCCCAGTGATCTGCTCCTGTTTCCACAGGGACGTATTTATAGGGGACACGTGTGTCTTTGTGCTGTGAAGACGTTGAAACTCTCTTGTCCCTCGTGTCCTCCTGCTCCAGGTGATAGCCGTGGTCATGGATGTGTTTACGGACGTTGACCTGCTCTGTGACCTCATGGAGGCGTCCAACAAACGCCGGGTCCCCGTCTACATCCTGCTGGACGAGAAGAAGCTCGGCTACTTCACGGACATGTGCTCGGCGCTGGACATCCAGAACTCTCACCTGACTGTAAGGACAGATTTCAGATTCTGAGATGCTCTCACACTCAATTAGCCCCGACCCGTTTGTGTTGATGCATATTTACTTGTTGTACCTTGTTTGTATTTTTATTAGACTCGTGTTTTCTAACTTCTTGCTCTCTGAGGTGTGTGTGTGTGTGTGTGTGTGTGTGTGTGTGTGTGTGTGTGTGTGTGTGTGTGTGTGTGTGTGTGTGTGTGTGTGTGTGTGTGTGTGTGTGTGTGTGTGTGTGTGTGTGTGTGTGTGTGTGTGTGTGTGTGTGTGTGTTGCTAACAGTGAAATATGTGTTTGTGTGCAGAACATGCGTGTCCGCAGTGTGTGCGGCGACACTTACTGCACCAAGAGTGGCAAGAAGTTCTCCGGTCAGGTCCTGGAGAAGTTCATGATCATTGACTGTGAAGAGGTCATCGCGGGGTCATACAGGTTAGAAAGGAACACACACACACACACACACACAGGAAGCGTGAACTTTGACTCCAAATGACGTCCATGTCGGATGATGGCAGAATTCGAGGAAGAGGAAATGTGTCGTCCATTTTTTTATCCGGGTCAAAATGGCGTCTGGCCTTAACCCCTGATACTTATGAGATTATCTATATCCAGATATTATTAATGTGTGTCGGTGGACTCTTCCTTCATGAGACAGCAAACACATCCAGAGACAAAGAGACACTCAGACTGTCGCAGTGAAAAGCACGTGTGAAAATAAGAATAGGTGTCAGCAGAGCCTGCTCACATTCAGCCTTCTGACATTTACTTTGCATCTACAGGAGGAAGCCAGTCGGCCTCATCATGAGTTTGTTAATGTGTGTGTAGATAAGATGTGTAACATGCTGGAGGAGGAGGAGCTGCTTGTGTTTCACCTGTGAACTACGGCTGCGAGGCAGAGAGTAGATTTCAGTACACAACAACATCACTTTAATTATTTCACTCATTCTTTACAAGAACTAAATTATTTCTTTTTCACTTTTCTCGCACCTAAACGTCTCTTCTTTGCTGTTCAAGGGTCTTTTACTCTGTTTTCAGTAAAGATCCAATAAAATTCTTATCATTTAAAACATTTGATGAACCATAATCGGTGTAAAACTCCCACTGTGCTCATGCTCTTAAACAAAGTGGGGCCGAGCAGAGCTGTTTGAAAATGCACCAAAGATGTTCAGTGTGAGAATACCACAAAACAGACGTCAACAAAAAGTGGTATTGTCATAATTGGAGAACATAAAACATCATGACATGTTTCTTTGGTTAAATCCAGCAGAGAACGACGGCCGATCGTTGCATGTTTCTCTCTTGGTGTGTTCTCGAGAACAGTTTGTCCAAAGAGCTTCACACTCTCTTCCTCGTGACCTCGGCCACGCGTGTGAAGTCGATCATGTGAGAGGTTAAGGAACTTGGAGGAGGAACAGAAACAGACAGGCAGGAGATTCCTTTATGTGTCGTCAGAACACATTCTTTAAAACGCTCCGAGTTTCTCACGACACATTCATATCTCTCATTTATTAACTTTTACTACCATACCTGACAAAAGCATCCAAATCTCGAGGTTCAGCCGATGGAAACCGGAGATTCTTTCTCAACACGGGTCTAAAGCCTTGAATCGATCATCACCAGTTTGTGAGTCGACTGAAACTCAAAGGACAGATTGTTGCAGCTTTAAACCGGAGCTGAAACAAAGAGTGAATTTAACAGAGGAGCTGACAAACAGACTCAGAGAGTAGCTGTCGCTGACTCAGCTCAGACTTGGCTCCGTTTTGTTTTGCTGTTTGCACCTTATTCCCATAGGGAGTGTGTGTGTGACTGTGTGTGACTGTGTGTGTGTGTGTGTGTGTGGTGTGTGTGTTGGTGTGTCTGGTTTGTGCCAGACACACACTGCTGCAAAACTCTGGGGATTTTTAACAACTTAGTGTCACAGAGAGGGAGTGTGGATGATAATGATCGTGTGTCTTTGTCACCCTCCTTCGTGGTGTAATTATAACTCTCTGTAAACCTAAATGCGTTCACACTTACACTACAACTCACAAACCTCTTTTACTATGTCACGTTTTAGGCTTTAGTTTCAGTGGTTGTACTGGAAAATGTTGTCTGGACATGTTGTGTAGTTGGTGTTTGTGAAGCAGCAGCAGCAGGTTGTTTCTGGACATGTTGTGTAGTTAGTGTTTGTGAAGCAGCAGCAGCAGGTTGTCGGGTCCGACTCATTCAAACAGGAACATGTGGGGAACATCCAGGCGAGGGGCGGAGCCTGTAGAGGGGCGGAGCCTGTAGAGCAGCAGGAGGCCGGACATGACGTATAAACTCTGCTGTGGAAAGATCAGTGTTGTTGTTTACAGCTCATCCACACCGGCGTCGGCCCTCATCACCAGAAGATCTGGAACCTCCTCGTGTTTCCAAGTGGACGTCTTCGTCTTCTACGTGTACGGCTCCTCTTCTTCATCCTGAGATCTTTGTGTTCTTCCAGTTTCACGTCCGTCTCACGTGTTAGAAACCTCGTCCACACGTCCACTCGCTCTCTGGGAAGCTTCAGGACATTTTACTAGGAGGCTGCAGGAGAAGTTCTAGAAATGTCCAGAGACACAGACTCAGACATTTGTTCTCACATGTAGAACCTGCAGAACATGTCAGGAACATGTCAGAACTTCAGTGCAGGTGTGAAAACAGCTAAAGAACATTTTCTCTGCCCTTCTCCCTCTTTCACATCAAATTCCTTCCAGTCTGATTGTTTTCCTATGTCCGTGTTTTCTCCTGTTCACAGTTAAAATTTAAGAAACTGTATTTATGCAGTGCAGGTTCACAAAGTTCTCCAAATTTACAAGGTCATGCAAGAGACAATAGATGAAACATTTAATTGATACCAATTGATTGGGACAGAGTGACCCAGAGTTAGTCATTTAAAAACAAGGCTTAACATTTTGATCATTTCTAAAAAGCACAGGTTAGCAGTGACATGAATCAGCTGCAGCGGGGTGTGGTGTCAGGTGTGTCGTGGCCGACACCAAACTGTGCTGCTGACTTTGGAATGAAGGGCGAGGTCTGACGAGGTTCTATCACCTGAGCACAACCTCCCTCCCTCCCACGCTATCTTCAAACCGCCTGCGATATTAAAACCCAGAAAACTGCTGCGTCACCTTCTGATACCGGGGGGCGTTCCCGAGTCGCGGCATCAGATTCTTTATTTGTGAAGCAAGTGACACACTGATGCAGAGATATCTAGGTAATAGCAAAAGAAAGTCGATAATTTGTTAACTTAGCTCTTTAAATACATAAAACGACCTCATTATCAGTGTTTGTTTATGTATATTAAAACCTATAATTCCTCCTGTGAGCAAACATAACCAACAACTGTCAAGACTTTATGACAAAACTTCTAAAACTAACTCCATAATGTCAGTTTGTGTTTAATATTGGTTTTAACAGTGCAGGTTTAAAAACAGAAGTCGATTTGTTTCAGGTTTTAACTGAATTGACCTTTGCATGTTTGTCTGTGGTGTGTGAACGCATGTTGTGTGTTTATGTTGGTATGAAGATAAAATGATATTATAAACACATTTTAAGCGACAACACAACAGTTCTATAAAACAGTTATTTAACAGGTCGGTGTCGTTGTTGAACGGATTCTTTGTTTTCTCTTCTCACCAGTTGTGTACGGAGGATTTTCTTTATACTGTTTTTACTGGTCATTTGTGTTTGTGTGTCATGTTCTGTGTTTTCATATATAACACATATACATCTATTTGTTATCTGTCTGACTAGTCAACCCACGAATCTGAAATGGGTATTATATGTGGGCGTGGCCAAAAGGGCGCCCTCCCGACCCCAGCCCCCGGCGATTCAAACTGACATTATGATTGATTTATGGTTTGTGTGAAGGAGGCGTCGTTCTGCAGTGAATGTGTCCAGCCTACCTGAGCGCTGAGTGAAGCCGTCCTGCAGGTTTCTAGCTGCTGTGAAACACGCTCACTGTCACAGAAGAATGTGAATGTCTCAAACGCTCCGAGGATCAGAGTCAAGTTCTTTATGGTGATTCTGAGAAGCTGCTGAGACAAGTTGGAGGGAAATCTGGAAACTGTCCTGAGGGGACAGAATAAATCCAAACAGCGTCTCCACATAGTTCTTCAAACCAGGATACGTTCAACCTGAGAAACGCTCCTCCTGTTTTCTGATCAGTAACGTCTCCAGACTCGCAGCTTTAACCGTGCAAAGAAAATGTTGTAGAAGCAGAGATCGTGTTTTATGTCGAGTTTAACTTCTTCTTTTAAAACTAGCTGGTCAAGTCACATGGGGATTGTTGAGGTGCTTCTGTCGCTGGGTTTTCTGTAGATCAGAGAACGTAGAGGAACATGCGGGAGGCCACTTCATTTGTACATTGATTTTGTATCCCTCTGCGTCGGCGACACCTAGTGGCCAGAGGCATTATGTTGTCATCCGTCCTGTTAACACGATGTCTCAAGAACAACCTGGAGAGAATTTACTGAATGTGTCTTGTGAATTCAGCCTTTCACTTCCCCTCCGGAGGAGGTGGAGATGCATCGTCCATCTTTACCTGCAGTCGATGCCGACTCCTCGGACGAGCCCAAAATGTGCGGTTGCGTTGAGACGGAAAGTTCTGCAGTCACCATGCTACTGATCTTCTGTTTCTGAATGTTGAACATTATGTATATTCTGAATATCTCCTTGTTTCCTCTGAACGTCATGTTGTTTCTCCAGCCTGCAGAGTGCACGTACACCCACATGTGTAAATGATGCACAGTCATTGATGCAGCTCTCCTCATGAGTGCACGTTAATGCATCAAGTTTTGTGTTAAAATACTGCGAGCTCAGAGACGTCTGTTTCCAGGGGGTTAACTCTGTGTCGGCCTCAGGTGGCTCTAGCTTCTCCCTCGTTTCCCTCCCTCGCTCCGCTCCGGACTCGGACTTGTCTGGTTCCTCATCGTCTGAATCTAGAATCCTCGGTTTCCTCCGCTGGCTGCTTGTTTATTATTTGATGCGTTTTACATTTCATTCACTAGATCTTGCTGCAGGTAAAAGTCACGAGTCGGCACAGTGACTCGTCAGCTGGAGGTGGAAGACGTCATCTTTAGTTTCCCTGCTCGTGTTTCAACTGATGTTTTTGCTGAGGAGCCACATTTGGCCTCAAAGTTTCTGCTGTGTTCAAATCTGCAGGTTCGCCTGTTCTACATCTCACTGCTTCCACCCTCTAACAACATGTCTGCCCCCTGTTTTCTGTTTCCTCTCCAGTTTCACCTGGCTGTCGGCTCAGGTGCACAGCAACATGGTGATGCATTTCTCAGGGCGCATCGCCGACAGCTTTGACCGGGAGTTTCGCTGCCTGTACGCAGACTCGCAGATCGTCGACTGCTTCTACAACCCAGAGGATGAGGGGATGCCGTACTACCCGTCGTACCAGGCCATGATGGCCCCTGGCATGGGGCCCGGCCCGGTCATGGCGCTGGATTTACACGCCGACAGGTACAAAACTGGAGTCCAGTTGGTCGCCTGTTGGTGGCGTCACATCCCCTGTGTGTGTGTGTGTGTGTGTGTGTGTGTGTGTCGTGTGTCGTGTTGTTTGTCTGAAGAGTCAAAAGTGACTTCATGATACACTTTTTATATCTTGGTGGTTTTTAACTCTGTATTTGAAGCAGATTAAGGATTTTAGTCGTCGGACGTCTGGAAGTTTTTAGAGAAACAAGCTGAGCAAACGTCAGCGGCAGCTCGACTCACAGCCAATCAGAGACGAGTCAGAGAAACAGAGTTTTAACAGGAAGCTGCTTCATTCACTGTTTTACTGGAGTGAATCAGCTGCTTGTGTTTGAGGAGGAGGATTCAGATAAAAACCTCCTGAACCATCAACACTGAAGGAAGAAGACTACAACTCCCATCATCCCTCACTGCTGCTCCACCACAACTAACTCTTAGACATCATGCTTTGGAATAAATTAAACTTAGAAAATATTTGTTCATTAAAGAACAGTTTTGACCTAAACTTAAAGAATGTTCAGGACACTAATCGTAACTTTCTCTCCTTCTTCAGGCAGAGGGACAGAGTTTGTTCTGAACACTCCAGCAGCCAATCAAGTAACAGTGTCTCCAGTGTGAAGGTGGCGCCTGGAATGACTGCCAACGCCATCTATAAGGTCACTCAAGGTCACGACAAGAAGGAGACCAACAGCAACTCTCCCCTCAGCCCTGAGAGGAGGGGTGGGGGTGGAGAACCGGCACATATCCTGCCACCAGGACCGCGGCTGTCTGCTAACGGAGCGGCCAATCACATCCCAGTTCTTGAGCGACCCTCGCCGGCCTTTGGTCAGCCAATGGGCATCGAGTGGAACAAGCCCAGTGCGGTGGACGTCATGAGGTCGAATATCGGCGGCACTTCCTCCAAGTTCCAGGCACTGGGTTTGTACGACCACAAACCGAGCATGTTCCACGGCACCCCCAACTCAAGCTTGAACCCCAGGACCCAGACGCCGTCCCCGGTCAACGACAGCAAACTCACCCCCAAGCAGAGAGCCCTCAACAAACTCTCCGACCTCTTCCTGCCCACCTCCGGCAAGGACAAAGACGCCTACAACTCCTGGAGGTCACCGTCCCCTCTCGGCTCATCGCCCTGGGGAGGGCCGGACCTCTCTCAACCGGAGCCGGAGAGCCAGCAGAGCCCGCCTCCCCCGCCCTCTCCAGTCGCTCTGATGAGCCGGACGGACCAGAAGCGCATGACGCTGGGCCACAGCAAACTGGACCTGGTGAACCATTACAACAAGATGAAATCCAAGCAGGTGTACAGCCGCTTTGAGCTCAAGAGCACGAACTGAGGCGAGAGGCCGTCGAGCGGCGACTGGTTCATCAGACGAGATGTTGAACGTTCTCCTCCTCTGCATCTCTGGTGTCTCTTGTTACGTCACCACCAGGAGAAACGTCTCCGTGGACTATTTTTGAAGTTATGTCAGTTTCTCTTCTGCTTCCACACTTCTGATGATGCCTGGTGGAAATCAAGCCATTACAGAGTTTTCATCTGATTCCTGTCGTGACGACTTACTACAAGTACAGAAGTGATGAGACTCACAAAACACACAAGTACCACACATGACGTATCGAGGTCCTGGTGATACACTCATCCAATCAGGAGTCAGTCTCAGCTGTCAATCATGTCGTCTTAGCCTGTTTTTATATCATTAAATAACTAAATAAAACCAAAGCAGAAACTTGAAGAAACGTCAGAGAGATAAGAACGACCTGAAATGACAGAAACATCTTTAACAATCGTCTACTTCGATTTTTTTTTTTTTTAGTTTGGTCTCATCTGCTAACATGG
Source organism: Hippoglossus stenolepis (assembly GCF_022539355.2). NCBI lineage: Eukaryota > Metazoa > Chordata > Actinopteri > Pleuronectiformes > Pleuronectidae > Hippoglossus > Hippoglossus stenolepis. The sequence continues at coordinate 1,594,222 of NC_061485.1, forward strand.
AGGAGGTGGGGCTTATGACATATAGTGCAGTCAGCCACCAGGGGGCGATTAAGATTCTTTGCCTTCACTTGTCATATCATAAAACCAATTTGTAAAAAATGTATTAACAAATTAATTGTAAAACTTGACAACACTGAATGTTACATTCAGTTTTTTAACGGACAAGAAGATTCAGAAAGAAACAAATAAATTCAAATGTGATGTTGAACAAGAAAATAAGACTCAGGCCCTTCGAGAGCGTATCCCTCCGCCCAGGCCCGACGCTAACTCATTCTGCCTTTACGTACGAAAAGAAAAGTCTGCTTCAAACGTCACTGCTCACATACTGTGTCCGTTATGTTCGAATGGTTGTTAAGCAATTCCTCCACTAGAGGGCAGCGCCGAGTAAACAGTTTTCTAACAACAAACATGGCGACAGTGATTTGAGAGTTTGTCCTTGAGACGAGGAATAATGAAGTAGCTTCATGTTGACGCTCAGTTTCTTACCAACTTGCAAACTCATTAAGTTCAACCGTTACTGAAATGTCCTCCTCGTGTCCTTGCTTCAGAAATCTTAAACTTCAGATAAAACTCTGCAAAAAAGAAACAGTTAAAACAGCTGATTTGCGAAGCAGCCTTTTCCTCGACAGACAGGAGATTTCAGAATGAACTTAATGTGAAAATCAGTTGATTTCCACTCTTTTATATATCGTAACACACAAAAACAGAAAAAGGATTAAACAGAGATTATGAAGAATCGGACACTTTTCTTTCTTCTTATTCTAAAGGTTTAATATTCCTGTATCATTGTGTAATAACAACATGTGCCTTCATCTTCCTGCCTTAAGGTTTACAATCATTCAACAGTAATATCTTCAGTGACTTGTAATAGCTGCTAATTAGGATTTAATTAACAGTCTGTTAATTAAGGTTCAATTAACAGATGCAGACTTTTACTTTCTTTCCCCACAAGGAACAAACAATATTCCTCCTGCTGCTGCTGCTGCTGCATCTTGAGCTGTAAATATATGACCTGAAGGTCTTTGGTGCATTTTGACGCTACATAGGTGGAATAAGTTGTTCCCAGCAGATGAGATAAATAGTGTTTGTGTAAAAGAATCTTCATGTTCACAAGGTGCAGGATTCATGAAATGAAATATTGATTTTGATGTAAACTACACCCACATGACTACGTTTAAAACACAAACTAAAACTGAGAAGCTTGAACTCTGTATATAGAAGATACAACTGTTTACATGTGGTGGAGACCAGATGTTATTCGGACAATCTGCACCCAACTACCCAAAGCTTCCTGTTTGCTCCGGCACACGCATGCCCAGTGTAGGTGAGGTGGTCACGTGTGTTTTCAGCGTGTTAGTAAGGACGGAGATGAAAACTGACACGGAACCAAAACACTCGTGGGCCGAGATGGTTTTAATGTAGTCGTATGGACGTAGCCTCGGAATCGTCGTGTTAGTCGTACCTGAGACTGAGCTCTGTGCATCTACATCAGGAACTTTCCACCAAGGCCACCATGTTTCTACGGTAGCCCAGAACGGACAAAACAGAAATACTGGTTCTTAAGAAGGCCTTTCGTGTTTTACGTTTAGAGACACACAGCATGTGAACCCAGTCTGTGACGTAACGTCTGTGAGAACTCGCAGACTAGACGATCCAGTCGAGACGCAGGAGCACACACTTTAAACTAACGATTTCTGGGTGCGATTCCACAGACTTGGGAAACTTTCGTGATTAAACGTGACTTAAGAATAAACGCTAACATGGAGGTGGACTGTCGGTGTCGTCAACTGGTTGCGATTGTTGTGCACTGAAAAACGTGATCGACTGAATCAGACCCGAAGTTGCGCTCATCATCGAGTGTCGGCCGCCGCTACCGGACAGCTGCTGTAGATTCTTCTACACACCTGGAAGGGAAGGGCTGTTCAGTTGGTTGCAATATGTACCTTCACCACTAGAGGCCACTCAATCCTACACATTGTACTTTTGATATTCGTTTCTTTATTACAGAGGATTGGCTCCTCGTGCTGTACATTTTTAACAATAAATATTTTTTTCTAAGTGTGTAGATTTGTATATAGACTCTATATAACCCAGGTATGTACTATTTGTATTATTTACTTGGTTTTAGTTGTTTTTCTGGCTCAATTCCAAATAATTCTCAGCAATACAGGATCCAGACTTGAGCCGTCGTCACCGGAGCAACACCGATTGACAGTGATCATTATTTTGGTATTTTTTTTTCTCATGTGTGTGATTTTGTTTACTGCTTATTTCAGTTGGAAGCTTTTTATCCGCTGAATCAGCCAGACGATGTATAATGTACATTACGTTGTGAATAGTCACATGAACTGACTGTTTGTTTGGGTTATTGTTAAAGAAACACTCCTTTAAACTGTTATTTTTACTGTTTGTTATTATCTGCAGAATGTGAACTCTGTGTTGATGTTGGTCTTAATTTGTAAGAAGAACTTTTAAGTATATAATAAAAATGGAAAATTTGAATTTTGGAGCTTTCACGATGATGTTTGTCACATTTACAAAAATCCAAACTGAAAACAAAGGCAGTTCCTCAAGCTCAATATATTGTACATATTAATATAATCATACTATATTGTGGAGTATTGAAAATTCTTCAGGTTAAATATGACGTTTCCCACAGTGAACAAAGGGATCTCTGCCATTTGGATGCTGCAGGTTGTTCATATGGGTGGAATCGTTTCTCCAGAGGATGAATCCTACCAGCTCCACGTCTGATGTTTGTTCTCAGTGGAACGTCTCAACAACTTGGATGGCATTTCATGATGTAATAACTTGTCCCCATCATCAGATAAAAACTTTAGTTCAGCTAAAAATGTAAAATCTTCCATTTTGTCTTTGTTTCCTGCACAAACAGATATTTTGGTCTCGGGGTTTGAATGAACAAAGGAGTGTGGTGATATGATTGTCCAGTTCTTTCGGGACACAGTTTCTTGGATGCTCCATTGTTAATATTTCTGTCTGTTGGAGTTTTTATTCCGTCACATTGTTTTCTGCTGCGGCCTGTGACCGAGGCCCTGCGCAGGATTTCCTGACAGGAAATCATACGGAGGCTCGGCGTGGAGAGTTGATCCCTGAAGTTAAATTCTGCAAACGTCCTCACTGAGCCACCAGAGAACATTTAACAAGACAAGTTGTTCTGTGGGTGACAACGTTCAGTCCACGGATCTCAGGCACACAACACCTTAACACATGGAGGATTATAGAAAGCTGAGAGCCGTCTGTCTGTTGTTTGACATGTAGGCGCAGTCATGGGACGTCTGGTTGTTTTTGTTGGGTCGTCGTGGTTACTGCATGTCTCCGAGGCGTCCCGGCGTCTCTTTACTGCGTGTGCTGCATCCACTTCACAGTTTGTTTGGTTTAACCCTGGGTGTGACAGTCAGTGGATCTGAGAATAGATCATCGCTCTTAATACTGGGTCTTTAGACCCAAACGTACGGTGGCCCTGAAGTGCAAAACACCACGGACAATCACAAAACGTTTGTGTGTGTGCATCCGTCCAATCAACAGCAGGTATCGACCATGTGTGTCAATAAAGATGGACAACGTGTCTCCACTTCCTCCAGAGATGAAGCCTAAATATCCTCAAGACGAACGCTGCCATCTTGCACAGTAACAGTCTGCAGCTGATCAGATCTGATCAGAAACACTTGAACAAACATCAGAGAGATAAGAACGACCTGAAATGACAGAAACATCTTTGACAAACATTTATTTAATGTTTTATCTTTTAGTTTGGTCCATGTCCCATCTGCTAACATGGAGGAGGCGGGTCTATGGTACTGACCTTTTCTGATAGAAGATAATGTCATATTCTCTCTCTCTCTCTCTCTCCAGCAGAGTGACATAAGAACCAGTGACAGTGTTTGACTTTGTAACTCCACCAGAGAAGCTTGTGTTACCTCGTCCAGCTGCAGCTCTCTGAGCGTCGTCCACTAGAGTTCATGCTTTCTGTGTCGCTGTGACTCGAGTGCATCATGAACAAACATCTTTCTAAACTCTGATGTGCAGCAGCAGCGTTTGGCTGCTTGTTGTGCATCTTGATGTTATTGTCAGGATGCAGCGTTTCCTGCCTCAGAGCTATTTTCTGCTGTGTGTGTGTGTGTGTGTGTGTGTGTGTGTGTGTGTGAGTGTAACACTTCAGGAAGTCTTGTGTAGTGTCAGCCCAGCGTTCTGGGAGCTCCAGATGCTCAAGGTCTCTGTCTCTTTTATACACAACACAGCCTGAAATCTCGATGAAAACTTCCCTTTATAACGTCAGTAAACATTCAGGAGTTTCTGTCTCAGTCTCTAGTTTCAAGTCTTCTTCAAACAGCTGATGTTCATTTAGTGAATTATGATCATTTAGAGTCAAACAGACCATAAAGCACCGGGTGTGTTGGGGGGGGATACCACAGTGTGATTGACAGCTAGTACCGTCCAATGGGTGCAGGTGGCAGGTGTAGGTGGGCGTGTCCTCGAGCTCTCAGTCAGGCTCCACCCCCCGCTCCTCCAAATATGGTTACTTCTGGTTTAAAATAACCAAGATGGCTGAACAGGATGTGAAACTGAGGCTCCAGAGCAGCAGCTGACGAACTGAAGGTGACGTCACGGTGGGTTGATGCTGACTAAGAACATAAGATTCTCAGTAGTGTGATTAAATCTGAGGCAAAACTAAACTGAAAAAATGAAAATTAAACAGTGAAAATTAAAAAACAGAAAACAAGTACCCACAGTTATGTTACTTCCTGATGGGTCCGTATATTCAGCGTTAGCATGAAGTTGCTGACTCACCAGCAGCGCCATTGCTCTTGGAGGATGAGAGGAAACGCCCTGTGGGCAGCACGACTTCACTCACCAATACACTTTGAACAATAATGTTTGGATGTGGTTCAGTGGCTTCAGTTGCTTCACTGCTCGGTGGGTTTGGACCAGATGCCACATGTTACAGTCAGACATGTTTCTTCTGATCAAAAGTGTTTTTAATACACGAGAAATATTTCCAGACACACTCGTGATGCACACGCTCGTCTTGTTTTTGAGTTTTTCCTCTTCAGGCTCTCTGCCACAGCTCATGACAGGTTCGCAGGAGGAAATTCCTTCATGCCGAGGGTTTAACATTGGTATGTCACCTGCATGGGCAGGAGCAGGGTTGAATGAATTACTGCGTCTGTGCAAACAAAGATCTTCTACTGTCAGTGTTTGCTCCCTGAACTTCACCTGATTCTCAGCCTGCACCTTTAACATCTCAGCTTCTCACGCCCCTGCTCCAAACTCACATGCCCAAAGTGAATAGAGAATATCTCTGCTCATTTAAGGTCTATGTGATTAACTTTGGTATCTATATAAAAGTTAAAACCAGTTTGCCACGACGAATGCATTTGAAACACCAGTCAGACGAGGTTTCTTGTCGTTGCTCTGCTCGTCTGTGCTGCGTCCTCCGCTGCTTCTCTCATGATCGTTCCACTCAGGACCACTTTGCTTGAAATGTAACATCACTGACCAACTTTACTGATGGGTCAAGAGGTCAAGCTGCCCCACGTTACAATCAATGTTCGAATTTGGAATAAAAGGTCCCAGCCCTACTCAACGTAAATGAAAGATTTCATGTCCGTCTAAAGAGAAATAACATTTTAGACTGAATGTCCACTTCCTCTGATAATCCACATGACAACATCTGAACCTGATGAGCGGAGCTAAGTTACAGATGTTATAGTTGAGATATGCACAAGTGTTTATTCCATCTAAACACAACTGTTTACCAAAGAAGCAGATTCATTAATGTCTCTTATGGTTTTAGTCTCAATATCTTCCCAAACTTCACTGAGAGAATTTCATGTTCCAAAGGTCTGAAGTCAAATCAGAGTTGGTTTGAGCTGGACGTCAGATGCAAAGTTCCAGTGGGTGCGGTCGATTCCGCAGACTGTGGTTTACCTTTTGTTGCACTGAAACATACTGGAAGTCACTGGCAGGGATTAAAGCTCGGCAGCGTCTGTCTGAGGCTTCAGTGGTGCAACAGGTTCCGAACAGTCGTCATCCCGGGGCAAGAGACAGAGGTTTGAAACAGCTGTTTACAGCAACACTGTGGGTTCAACGTCCACTTGATGGAACAGTCAAGGCTCAACAGAAGGAAACAGCTCAGCAGGGCAATAATCACATTCAAATAAAGGCAAAGTAGAGCTTCATATAAAAAGTGCCCTTTAAAAAGTAAAAGCACAGGAGTTTTCTTCATCACTGTTCACGAGTGTGATTTATATATAAGTTTGAATGATTTACGAAACTAATGTTGACTATTTCACACAGTGACGATAAAATGTGTAAATGTGAAAATGCTTTAATCCAAACTGTGGAAAGAATCATGTCTCAGGTGTTTAGCAGCTGCAGCAGAGACACAAACATGTCGTCTGTGTGTGTTTGTCTTTCAGTCAGGGTCAAAAAGACCAGACACATGTCTCTCTGTCTGTCTGTCTGTCTGTCCGTCCGTCCGTCCGTCTGTCTGTCTGTCTGCCTGTCTGTCTATCTGTCCGTCCGTCCGTCTGTCTGTCTGTCTGTCTGTCTATCTGTCTGTCCGTCTGTCTGTCTGTCTGTCTGTCTGTCTGTCTATCTTGTCCCTGTTGTTATTTTGCTGCTGCTTATTTTTTAATGCCTCCACACCAGCGACACCCAGTGGCAGAAGTTATTATGTTTTGGGTTTGTCCATCACTCGTTTGTGTGTCCGTCCGATTCTTGTGAACGCGATATCTCAAGAATTCATTGAGACAATGTCTCTAAATTTGCTACAAACATTCACTTGGACTCAAAGATTAATTCATCAAACAAATCAGACAGATATTTATGAGTGTGTGTGATTTGATGCAGACCCAAATAAAGAATCTGGATTCCAGTGAATTTCCGTATGATTTCCAGTGGTTTCATGTCGGTGGAGGTACGAGCCTTAGTGACTTTGTAGTTAAACACAATTTCCTTTTCATTACAAATGTGTTTCAAAAGTGAAGTTAGATTTAAATAGAAAGATTTAAATAAAGAAATAAAAGCTATAATCTTGGTTTCAGTGTCAAAGCTGAAAAGGTTTGTTCATGTTTCACACTGAAATCTGAATCAGTGTGAAACAGCAGGAACAGGAAGGAATCCTGGAAATAAATTATAAGAATGTGCTCTTCAGATTTGAATTAATAAACTGTCTCTGTTGGTTTTGCTGAAGTTAATATTTGCTCTAAACTTCTGGACTTTGACAAACTGGCACTCGACAGAAGAATCAACAAATACGCCTGACTCTCCTCAGACCTGGTTGGTCGCTGGTGTCCTCGTCCGTCCTCCTTACGTGGCAGCTGCCTCTGGACTTTATCTTCATGCTTCCTGACTTGTTCAGTCTGGTGGTCGTGGGGCCGAGTCTCAGAGATCGAGTGTGAAAACATGGGCGGTGGATACTCGCAGGAAGAAATTGATGGATCCTCTGTTAACTACTATAACACTGCTTTACAGAACCCATGCCTCTTACCAGATGTGGGCATCGATCAGTCAATGCTGAAATATTCTGGAACCAACTCCACTGCTGAGCTTCAGAGTTTCTCTAATGAGATGATCAACAGCATGCCGGGCTTCACTGAAAAAGTTGGATCTCTTGTGGCCCCGTTAACATTGGTCCCAAATGCTGTTGGACTCGGTGCGTTGGTGATTTCCATGATCTTGGAGATCATCGTCAAGAGCACGGGAAAAGCAAGCGAGGATTCGTACAGCTTGCTCCGACGAGTATTTGCTGAAGAGAAAGGTTCGTCTGTCCGGGACACGATGACAGAGTACGTGAGACGCCATCGCACATTCATGAAGAACGAGCAGCGTTTGCGACTGGAGCTCAACAGGTTAGAGACGCAGCTGAGCGGCCATCTCACCGTCCTCAGGAACTCCCTGCTGTTTGACGGACACATGACTTCCCGTGGGTTTAAAATCTGGGTTAATGGAGCTTCCTTCCACCTCCAGATGTTGATCCACGAGGCTCGACTGAATCATCAGGCTGGACAACCGACGGCAACTCAAGTTGATTCCATCAACACGTACTTCGATGTGTACCTGCAGGACCTGGACCAGTTGCTGGAGAAATACAAGACTTACTTGACCACTGTCAACGAAATACTTTCGAACACAGTTTGTTGGATGGAAGCATGCAGCACAGAGAATTGTCGTATAGAAAATAGTGAGTCCAACTGTGAAATACATCATAAAATGCAGGATGACGACCTCTGTAGAGGTGAAGCTTTGACGAAGGCCTATGTAAATCAGGTTGTCTCAAAATATCCACCAATCGCAGGGTTGAAGAGTCAGTTTATAAACGTCAAGAACAACGTCAACGTTCTAATCAACCAACACGACACATTCAGTCTGTGGTAAACGACCTCCGATCAGTCTCCTACGCCAGTTTGCGTTTTCATCTTATTCACCGTCAACACGTCTAACTGTGCAAACGTAACATCGTAGTGAGGCAAAGAGCAGGAGAACGATCGTAAGACGTCGTCTGATAGTTAATCACTGAGCAACATGACCGAGTGAATCCAGTTCATGAGGAAGGATCAACTCAAAGTGTCATTTCAAGCTGGTTTACTTTAATCCTCTCATCTACATGTGGAGTTGAGCTCTTCTTGTTTCCCTGTATTGTCATTTTAAAGATGTGAGAAACGTGATTGTGACTTTGTTGTGTTGTTTCTGCTGCTTGTTGTTAATGATTTTAACATGAAAATAAGTGAACAAAGTTTCTGACATTTCTTTATGATCCTGAGTCAGAAGTTAGACACAGAACGTCTCTGCATGTATGAGGATTTTAATAAAGTGAGAAATATTATTTGTCTGGACTCAAACAAAGTTCATGTAAACAGATGAATGAACCAAACTGTGTCACAAACATTGTTGAATTAAAGAAAATTAAACCATGAATCAACAAGATTGTTGTTGTTTTTTCTCTTTTACAAAACTGTGTTTACACTTAAACAAAAACAATTCAACACAAAATGCAAAGTACAAAAACATAATGATAAAGAAAACCCAACCAAGTTCATGACAAGTACAAATCCAGAAAACACACAACTAAAAGCAACACAACCACATAAACACACAGACTAATGATAATAATAAACAACAAATCACACAAACACGTCCGTTATTTAAAAAATCAAGAAAAAGTTTGTTATTGTCCTGAATTAACATGAGAGACGTGTTCATCACACACACTGACTACACACACACACACACACACACTGACTACACACACACACACACACACACACACACACACACACACACACACACACACACCACACACACACACACACTGACTACACACACACACACACACACACACTGACTACACACACACACACACACACACACACACACACACACACACACACACACACTGCTTACACACACACACAAACACACACACACACACACACACAAACTATTACACACCTATATAACACACACACACACTAATACACACATACAGAACACACACACAGACACACAGCTACGGGTCTATATGGTTTAGACAGACTTTTTCTCCAAACCAGCCCGGAGGTGGTTTACGGGGACTACCCTTTCCCGAGGTCCTATGGGAGTCAGGTCAACACACTGCAAACAATCTGAACAACACATCAGCTCACTTCAGGCTGAAGATACGAGCTACACAACTCTATACACACGACCCTGACTGGGTTGTGGTTTTTGCAGACATCTCTCTTTTTGACAAATGTGTGACATTTGAGGACACAACAAACAATGTTGGGACTTTAAAGGGACAATGACGTCACCTTTTAAATAGCTCTTCATTATCATAACACACACACCTGACAGAACACAGCATAAGGGGACCTCATTTATTACCATAAAATGAGGTTAAACCTTAGATATTTGTTCAAATAAGAACAAATAAGAACACAATATATATATATATATATAAACAGAGATCACTTAAAAATAAGTGATCTCAATTCTGAGCTTAACCTCATGATGAAGAATAACAGAACTGGAGGTTTTTTTTGCATTTCTTTGCAGCGAACTTTAAATAACTATTGCAATTTTAAACAGGATTTGCATAAAGCAAAAACCTAATTTCTTAGCAGCCACACACGCTACAAACAAAAAACACGTCCATTATGAACTTCCATTAGCTTGTCTGCTGAAGAATTACTTGTATCCATTTTACATTAACACATTTTTAGAAACATAGTGCCTTCTAAAACGTTAAGGCATCAGCCAAACCACAATGCAAACAAAAACAAATGAACACAAGTCAGTGGATTTACAGCTTTTGCTGCTGTGCCTGCCTCTTTGCAGTTGTTCCCCGGTTTCTCACAAAGTCCCTTATATTTTGCACCGTTCGTTGTGCTAACACGGAGCCTTCGACCATCTTGCAGTGACTGCATTCATGTTTGGTGGCTCGTCTTCCTTTGATTATGTGACTTTTGAAGTGCTGCATTACTGCAGCCACCTCAGCCTTGGACCAGATCTTCTTTTTCACTTTTCTGGAATCATGTTCTTGATGAGTTTTGCCTGGAAGATATACAGGAAAATATGTAGAAAACATTTGTCACACAAACAGAAAACTAAATGTGTTGGCTACTTGGATCCATCAAAACTTCCAACTAATTCCACTAATTGTCTCTTTGATGAAAATTCTTGATAACTTGTTTCCTGTTGACGGTTCACTTGATATGAAACAGATGAATGAACCAAACTGTGGCACAAACATTGTTGAATTAAAGAAAATTAAACCATGAATCAACAAGATTGTGTCAGTGCAGTTTTGTTGCTGATTTTACAGCTTGTGAGTTGATTTTAAATTACAAATAAAGTCACATGTTTTTTCTCTTTTACAGAACCGTGTTTACACTTAAACAAAAACGATTCAACACAAAATGTAAAATACAAAAACATAATGATAAAGAAAACCCAACCAAGATCATGACAAGTACGAATCCAGAAAACACACAACTAAAAGCAACACAACCACATAAACACACAGACTAATGATAATAACAAACAACAAATCACACAAACACGTCCGTTATTTAAAAAATCAAGAAAAAGTTTGTTATTGTCCTGAATTAACATGAGAGACGTGTTCATCACACACACTGACTACACACACACACACACTGACTACACACAAACACACACATACAGACACACTAATACACACATATCGAACACACTAATACACACAAACACTAATAAACATATACATCACACACTATACTTACTTTGAATAGAACTCTATACTTTATACTTCATCATCAGCAGGACAAGTTAAAACTTTAAAATGTCCACAAAAATAATACAAACACACTTTGTGAGTTTTGTTGAAGTTAATATTTGCTCTAAACTTCTGGACTTTGACAAACTGGCACTCGACAGAAGAATCAACAAATACGCCTGACTCTCCTCAGACCTGGTTGGTCGCTGGTGTCCTCGTCCGTCCTCCTTACGTGGCAGCTGCCTCTGGACTTTATCTTCATGCTTCCTGACTTGTTCAGTCTGGTGGTCGTGGGGCCGAGTCTCAGAGATCGAGTGTGAAAACATGGGGCTGAAATCTCACAGGAAGAAATTGATGGATTCTCTGTTCAGTACTATAACACTGCTTTACAGAACCCATGCCTCTTACCAGATGTGGGCATCGATCAGTCAATGCTGAAATATTCTGGAGCAAACTCCAACGCTGAGCTTCAGAGTTTCTCTAATGAGCTGATCAACAGCGTGCCGGGCTTCACTGAAAGATTTGGAAACCTTGTGACCCCGTTCACTTCTGTCCCAAATGCTGTTGGACTCGGTGCGTTGGTGATTTCCATGATCTTGGAGATCATCGTCAAGAGCACGGCAGTAGAAAGCGAGAGTTCGTACAGCTTGCTCCACGAGTATTTGCTGAAGAGAAAGGTTCGTCTGTCCGGGACACGATGACAGAGTACGTGAGACGCCATCGCACATTCATGAAAGATCAGCAGCGTTTGCGACTGGAGCTCAACAGGTTAGAGACGCAGCTGAGCGGCCATCTCACCGTCCTCAGGAACTCCCTGCTGTTTGACGGACAGATGACTTCCCGTGGGTTTAAAATCTGGGTTAATGGAGCCTTCTTCCACCTCCAGATGTTGATCCACGAGGCTCGACTGAATCATCAGGCTGGACAACCGACGGCAACTCAAGTTGATTCCATCAACACGTACGTCGATGTGTACCTGCAGGACCTGGACCCTTTGCTGGAGAAATACAAGACTTACTTGACCACTGTCAACAAAATCAGTTTAATGATGTTGTTCAGGGATATGCTACAGAGACGATTGTCTTATAAAAATAGTGAGTCCAACTGTGAAATACATCATAATGGGAATGAAAACCCATGTGGAGGTGAAGCTTTGTCGAAGGCCTATGTAAATCAGGTTTGTCTCAAAATATCCACCAATCGCAGGGTTGAAGAGTCAGTTTATAAACGTCAAGAACAGCGTCAACGTTCTAATCAAACAACACGACACATTCAGTCTGTGGTAGCGACCTCCGATCAGTCTCCTGCGGTTACGTTTTCATCTTATTCACCGTTCTCACTGTGCAAACGTAACATCGTAGTGAGGCAAAGAGCAGGAGAACGATCGTAAGACGTCGTCTGATAGTTAATCACTGAGCAACATGACCGAGTGAATCCAGTTCATGAGGAAGGATCAACTCAAAGTGTCATTTCAAGCTGGTTTACTTTAATCCTCTCATCTACATGTGGAGTTGAGCTCTTCTTGTTTCCTGTATTGTCATTTTAAAGATGTGAGAAACGTGATTGTGACTTTGTTGTGTTGTTTCTGCTGCTTGTTGTTAATGATTTTAACATGAAAATAAGTGAACAAAGTTTCTGACATTTCTTTATGATCCTGAGTCAGAAGTTAGACACAGAACGTCTCTGCATGTATGAGGATTTTAATAAAGTGAGAAATATTATTTGTCTGGACTCAAACAAAGTTCATGTAAACAGATGAATGAACCAAACTGTGTCACAAACATTGTTGAATTAAAGAAAATTAAACCATGAATCAACAAGATTGTGTCAGTGCAGTTTTGTTGCTGATTTTACAGCTTGTGAGTTGATTTTAAATTACAAATAAAGTCACATGTTTTTTCTCTTTTACAGAACCGTGTTTACACTTAAACAAAAACGATTCAACACAAAATGCAAAGTACAAAAACATAATGATAAAGAAAATCCAACCAAGTTCATGACAAGTACAAATCCAGAAAACACACAACTAAAAGCAACACAACCACATAAACACACAGACTAATGATAATAACAAACAACAAATCACACAAACACGTCCGTTATTTAAAAATCAAGAAAAAGTTTGTTATTGTCCTGAATTAACATGAGACGTGTTCATCACACACACTGACTACACACACACACACACACACACTGACTACACACACACACACACTGACTACACACACACACACACACACACACACACACACACACACACACGACTACACACACACACACACACACACACACTGACTACACACACACACACACACACACACACACACACACACACACACACACACACACACACACACACACACTATTACACACCTATATAACACACACACACACTAATACACACATACAGAACACACACACACACACAGCTACGGGTCTATATGGTTTAGACAGACTTTTTCTCCAAACCAGCCCGGAGGTGGTTTACGGGGACTACCCTTTCCCGAGGTCCTATGGGAGTCAGGTCAACACACTGCAAACAATCTGAACAACACATCAGCTCACTTCAGGCTGAAGATACGAGCTACACAACTCTATACACACGACCTTACTGGGTTGTGGTTTTTGCAGACATCTCTCTTTTTGACAAATGTGTGACATTTGAGGACACAACAAACAATGTTGGGACTTTAAAGGGACAATGACGTCACCTTTTAAATAGCTCTTCATTATCATAAACACACACACCTGACAGAACACAGCATAAGGGGGACCTCATTTATTACCATAAAATGAGGTTAAACCTTAGATATTTGTTCAAATAAGAACAAATAAGAACACAATATATATATATATATATATAAATATATATATATATATATATATAAACAGAGATCACTTAAAAATAAGTGATCTCAATTCTGAGCTTAACCTCATGATGAAGAATAACAGAACTGGAGGTTTTTTTTGCATTTCTTTGCAGCGAACTTTAAATAACTATTGCAATTTTAAACAGGATTTGCATAAAGCAAAAACCTAATTTCTTAGCAGCCACACACGCTACAAACAAAAAACACGTCCATTATGAACTTCCATTAGCTTGTCTGCTGAAGAATAACTTGTATCCATTTTACAATAACACATTTTTAGAAACATAGTGCCTTCTAAAACGTTAAGGCATCAGCCAAACCACAATGCAAACAAAAACAAATGAACACAAGTCAGTGGATTTACAGCTTTTGCTGCTGTGCCTGCCTCTTTGCAGTTGTTCCCCGGTTTCTCACAAAGTCCCTTATATTTTGCACCGTTCGTTGTGCTAACACGGAGCCCGACCATCTTGCAGTGACTGCATTCATGTTTGGTGGCTCGTCTTCCTTTGATTATGTGACTTTTGAAGTGCTGCATTACTGCAGCCACCTCAGCCTTGGACCAGATCTTCTTTTCACTTTTCTGGAATCATGTTCTTGATGAGTTTTGCCTGGAAGATATACAGGAAAATATGTAGAAAACATTTGTCACACAAACAGAAAACTAAATGTGTTGGCTACTTGGATCCATCAAAACTTCCAACTAATTCCACTAATTGTCTCTTTGATGAAAATTCTTGATAACTTGTTTCCTGTTGACGGTTCACTTGATATGAAACAGATGAATGAACCAAACTGTCGCACAAACATTGTTGAATTAAAGAAAATTAAACCATGAATCAACAAGATTGTGTCAGTGCAGTTTTGTTGCTGATTTTACAGCTTGTGAGTTGATTTTAAATTACAAATAAAGTCACATGTTTTTTCTCTTTTACAGAACCGTGTTTACACTTAAACAAAAACGATTCAACACAAAATGCAAAATACAAAAACATAATGATAAAGAAAACCCAACCAAGTTCATGACAAGTACCAATCCAGAAAACACACAACTAAAAGCAACACAACCACATAAACACACAGACTAATGATAATAACAAACAACAAATCACACAAACACGTCCGTTATTTAAAAAATCAAGAAAAAGTTTGTTATTGTCCTGAATTAACATGAGAGACGTGTTCATCACACACACTGACTACACACACACACACACACTGACTACACACACACACACACTGACTACACACACACACACACACACACACACACACACACACACACACTGACTACACACACACACACACACACACTGACTACACGCACACACACACACACACACACACACACACACACTGACTACACACACACACATACACACGACTACACACGACTACACACACACACACACACTGACTACACACACACACACTGACTACACACACACACACACACACACCCACACACACACACACACACACACACACACACACACACACACACACACACACTAATACACACACACACACTAATACACAACACACACACACATACACACACACACACATACACACACACTAATACACACATATCGAACACTACACAAACACTAATAAACATATACATCACACACTATACTTACTTTGAATAGAACTCTATACTTTATACTTCATCATCAGCAGGACAAGTGAAAACTTTCAAATGTCCACAAAAATAATACAAACACACTTTGTGAGTTTTGTTGAAGTTAATATTTGCTCTAAACTTCTGGACTTTGACAAACTGGCACTCGACAGAAGAATCAACAAATACGCCTGACTCTCCTCAGACCTGGTTGGTCGCTGGTGTCCTCGTCCGTCCTCCTTACGTGGCAGCTGCCTCTGGACTTTATCTTCATGCTTCCTGACTTGTTCAGTCTGGTGGTCGTGGGGCCGAGTCTCAGAGATCGAGTGTGAAAACATGGGCGCTGAAATCTCACAGGAAAAAACTGATGGATTCTCTGTTAACTACTATAACACTGCTTTACAGAACCCATGCCTCTTACCAGATGTGGGCATCGATCAGTCAATGCTGAAATATTCTGGAGCAAACTCCACGCTGAGCTTCAGAGTTTCTCTAAAGAGCTGATCAACAGCGTGCCGGACTTCGTGAAAGATTTGGAACCCGTGTGACCCCGTTCACTTCTGTCCCAGATGCTGTTGGAGTCGGTGCGTTGGTGATTTCCATGATCTTGGAGATCATCTTCAAGAGCAGCACACAAACAGATGGTTCCTACAGCATGTTCCGACGAGTATTTGCTGAAGAGAAAGGTTCGTCTGTCCGGGACACGATGACAGAGTACGTGAGACGCCATCGCACATTCATGAAAGATCAGCAGCGTTTGCGACTGGAACTCAACAGGTTAGAGACGCAGCTGAGCGGCCATCTCACCGTCCTCAGGAACTCCCTGCTGTTTGACGGACAGATGACTTCCCGTGGGTTTAAAATCTGGGTTAATGGAGCCTTCTTCCACCTCCAGATGTTGATCCACGAGGCTCGACTGAATCATCAGGCTGGACAACCGACGGCAACTCAAATTGATTCCATCAACACGTACGTCATTTTGTACCTGCAGGAGCTGGACCATTTGCTGGAGAAATACAAGACTTACTTGACCACTGTCAACGAAATGGTTTCGGTGATAGGTTGTTTCATGGATGCATGCGTCAGAGTGTATTGTCGTATAAAAATAGTGAGTCCAACTGTGAAATACATCATTACATTCAGTATCAAGACCCCTGTGACGGTGAAGGTGAAGATTTGATGAAGGCCTATGTAAATCAGATTGTCTCAAAATATCCACCAATCACAGGGTTGAAGAGTCAGTTTATAAACGTCAAGAACAACGTCAACGTTCTAATCAACCAACACGACACATTCAGTCTGTGGTAAACGACCTCCGATCAGTCTCCTACGCCAGTTTGCGTTTTCATCTTATTCACCGTCAACACGTCTAACTGTGCAAACGTAACATCGTAGTGAGGCAAAGAGCAGGAGAACGATCGTAAGACGTCGTCTGATAGTTAATCACTGAGCAACATGACCGAGTGAATCCAGTTCATGAGGAAGGATCAACTCAAAGTGTCATTTCAAGCTGGTTTACTTTAATCCTCTCATCTACATGTGGAGTTGAGCTCTTCTTGTTTCCCTGTATTGTCATTTTAAAGATGTGAGAAACGTGATTGTGACTTTGTTGTGTTGTTTCTGCTGCTTGTTGTTAATGATTTTAACATGAAAATAAGTGAACAAAGTTTCTGACATTTCTTTATGATCCTGAGTCAGAAGTTAGACACAGAACGTCTCTGCATGTATGAGGATTTTAATAAAGTGAGAAATATTATTTGTCTGGACTCAAACAAAGTTCATGTAAACAGATGAATGAACCAAACTGTGTCACAAACATTGTTGAATTAAAGAAAATTAAACCATGAATCAACAAGATTGTGTCAGTGCAGTTTTGTTGCTGATTTTACAGCTTGTGAGTTGATTTTAAATTACAAATAAAGTCACATGTTTTTTCTCTTTTACAGAACCGTGTTTACACTTAAACAAAAACAATTCAACACAAAATGCAAAGTACAAAAACATAATGATAAAGAAAACCTAACCAAGTTCATGACAAGTACAAATCCAGAAAACACACAACTAAAAGCAACACAACCACATAAACACACAGACTAATGATAATAATAAACAACAAATCACACAAACACGTCCGTTATTTAAAAAATCAAGAAAAAGTTTGTTATTGTCCTGAATTAACATGAGACGTGTTCATCACACACACTGACTACACACACACACTGACTACACACACACACACTGACTACACACCACACACACACACACACACACACACACACACACTGACTACACGCACACACACTGACTACACACACACACACACACACACTGACTACACGCACACACTCTGACTACACGCACACACACACACACACTGACTACACATACACTGACTACACGCACACACACACACACACTGACTACACGCAGTCAACTACATCACATTGCTGCCATCTAGTGGTTTAAACATACACTTACATTATACAGCGGTGTCTACACACGCGTAATACATACACTAGTACACTAATACACACACACACACAAACACACACACACACACACACACAAACATACACACACTATTACACACCTATATAACACACACACACTCTAATACACACATACAGAACACACACACACACACACACAAACATACACACACTATTACACACCTATATAACACACACACACCACACACACACACTGACTCACACACACACACACACACACACACACACACACAAACACACCTATTACACACCTATATAACACACACAATAATACACACATACAGAACACACACACACACACAGCTACGGGTCTATATGGTATAGACAGACTTTTCTCCAAACCAGCCCGGAGGTGGTTTACGGGGACTACCCTTTCCCGAGGTCCTATGGGAGTCAGGTCAACACACTGCAAACAATCTGAACAACACATCAGCTCACTTCAGGCTGAAGATACGAGCTACACAACTCTATACACACGACCCTGACTGGGTTGTGGTTTTTGCAGACATCTCTCTTTTTGACAAATGTGTGACATTTGAGGACACAACAAACAATGTTGGGACTTTAAAGGGACAATGACGTCACCTTTTAAATAGCTCTTCATTATCATAAACACACACACCTGACAGAACACAGCATAAGGGGACCTCATTTATTACCATAAAATGAGGTTAAACCTTAGATATTTGTTCAAATAAGAACAAATAAGAACACAATATATATATATATATATATATATATAAACAGAGATCACTTAAAAATAAGTGATCTCAATTCTGAGCTTAACCTCATGATGAAGAATAACAGAACTGGAGGTTTTTTTTGCATTTCTTTGCAGCGAACTTTAAATAACTATTGCAATTTTAAACAGGATTTGCATAAAGCAAAAACCTAATTTCTTAGCAGCCACACACGCTACAAACAAAAACACGTCCATTATGAACTTCCATTAGCTTGTCTGCTGAAGTATAACTTGTATCCATTTTACAATAACACTTTTTAGAAACATAGTGCCTTCTAAAACGTTAAGGCATGTGGTGGCAGTTTCTGTTTAATAATGATACTCTATTGTATAATAATACACACATAACATTGTCTCTAGGAAAGTTCAACTAAATCACCTGCAGGTGGGCTCACCCCACACAGCCACCTAGTGTGACGTGTACAGAATGAGCACAGAGCACAGGAGAATCACTTCACTTATACAATCAGAAGCCCCCCCGCGAGGAGCCAAAAGGTATACTTCAGTCTCTTGATGTCTGACCAGGTTGGGCAGAGTTCCTGTCTCAGATCTCCGTCCCTAACCCCTGGTGTGCCTCTCTGGTGTGAGACAATCTGTCTCCGAGATCCCCTATCTAGATTTACAACATCAAAAGACCCCAGTCCTGTATACAATGCAGAGTTCCCCTCACCCATCTCTATCAGACACACTAAGTAACCCCTGCAGTGAAGCATTTGCTAAGACACACATGTGAGGGCCATAAACACTTCCTTCTGCAACTTCCCGTAGTTAAGTCACAGAAAGACATTTGTTATCTACTTCTTCTAAATACATATCTGTTCTTCTATTAAACATTACACAAATGCAAATCTGCCATTACAATTCCCCCTTTGAGCCTAAAAGGCTCAATATCCTTTATACATCTTTATACCATCTCATCATCCTGGAAGGGAAGCATCCAGGATAGATGAGTTTCAGGAAGTTGAACATATCGTCCAATCATAGACTGATTAAGGAAATAACCATAGTCTTAAACTCAAAAGACAATACAACAGTTCAACAACACTAGTACACACATGAAAATTCAAATAGGTTTCAACAAACTTCAATAACATATTTTGCAATCATTCAAAAGTAGGCGTGACCATCAATTCCGCCCTTCAGGAATCTAAGTGTCCTTGTTCTTTCTCTGGACAATAGGTCATTTAAAATTTGAAACGATATGCATCATATTGTCAAAAATACTGTGTATGTGCCACAATTCGTCCTGATTATGTGACAAACACCTTCTTGGCTAGCATCTTTTCTCAAAGCCATCCTGTGATGCAGAGTCATTCCTGACCCTAGACAGTGGGAGAAAGAGTTGAAAACCCAGCCCCCTCTGAAGATGTTAATCTCCCATCTCCAGAGCAAACTCATCTGTTTGTGTGTGTTCTTCACAGTGCTCCCGGGGCAAGTCCTCCACAACCTTTCATCTGGAGACACTCACACTGTGGAACTCTCATCTCTTGATTACACACAATGAGTTGAATCTGTAAATGAGCTTGGGTCTCTGATATTTTCATGGTCTCAAACCATGCATTCTCCAGGCTTTGTCAGTTCATCAGGGAAATTGAAC
This sequence comes from Hippoglossus stenolepis, assembly GCF_022539355.2. Classification (NCBI taxonomy): domain Eukaryota; kingdom Metazoa; phylum Chordata; class Actinopteri; order Pleuronectiformes; family Pleuronectidae; genus Hippoglossus; species Hippoglossus stenolepis. The sequence continues at coordinate 1,614,822 of NC_061485.1, forward strand.
ATGAGTTCTCCTTTTGTCCTGACTTTGATGCTCAGGTTATATTTCGCGTTTTCTTCCTGCCAAGGTTTCACATGCCATATTATTGGTGGCAGGACGACGATGACGGTGTTCATGAACAGGGAAACCATCTTTTCCTCGAACTGCATCCCAGTCGTCCCATCAGGTGTCGTTGTTTTCCCCTTCGGCGCTATTGTATCAGCAGTGCCTCGCCAACCCCCTCTTCAAAGTGTTGCCTCTTCTTGAGATTAGAGACGTGTGGCCCTCATCATTTCCACACCTCTCCTTGCTTGCAAACACAAAACAATTGAAGGCTGAAGGCTCGCACACTGACACAACGCCACGCTCCGTCCTGTAGAATCCACTCGTGGCTCGGAAATCCTCCTTCAATGGCTTGCATGTCTCCAGGTTGACCTTCACTTCCGTCTGTGTGGTGAGAGGCACTTGGTTTGCACTCGTTCCATCGACGTGCTCTCCTGGTTTCCTTCTCACGTCCTTCACCACAATCCAGTCTCCTGGTCTCAGATCATGCAGTTCCCTGTCTATGGATTTCGGTAGGAGTCCATCACCTGCCTGTGGATTTTATTAAAGAGTACAGGGATAGGTTTACACAATAATCTACCAGTTCGTTTTTCAATGTGCTGTTGTCTCCTTCCACTGTTTGTTTCTTTCCACTGCCCGCCACTGGCGGGATGATAGACACGATGTTGCCTCGTGTCGATACCCATACTCACCAGCATCCTCAAAGCTGTGCTTACAAATGGGGTACCATTATCAGTGGACATCTTTTTCGAATTTCCCAACGTGGAATGAGTTCTCCGAGCAGTGTCTGCGCCACTGCTGAAGAATCCTGTTTAGATGTGGGGAAAGCTTCTACTTGCATAGCATACATGTCAACAAGAACAAGACAGTATTTATTTATTTATCTAACTTACTCAATTCAATTTAATCTTTATCAAATTCCTCTATAAATGATCAAACTGTTTGTTTGTTGGTGGATTTTCACTTTGTGGAATCTGGATTTCTTTACCTATTTTAATTGTAATTCAATTACACGACTCAGATAAAAAAGTTTTATTGAGTATTGTTTAGAGTGTTGTTTTGTACACCCCAATATATCTATCTATATTCCTCCATTTTGACACACTGACTACAGTCATGTGTCAATTCAAACTAATGAAGAAACATACATAAGTTAAACAATATCATCCATGCGACCCACATCATAAGTCTGTCAACCACCAAACAGACTGTTATCCACCAACAATTTATTCCTTAAATTTATTAAATTAAATCTGTATTCTTACAAAAAAATTATTTAATTGCGATTGACCCTTGTTTATAGCTCCTATAACCTACATTAAGTGTTATCATTAAAAATCTTTAATACGCTCTCCTCATTTGCAGACTGCATACAGTTTGCATAATAACACAGCATCTATTAGCACACAGATGAGTGTGAAGTGAAATAGGTTCATGAATCTCCTATTCAATCAACTCGGCCAAAATCATTTGCCACCCCATGCAAACCTGCTATTAGTGTTGCTCTTAACACTCTTGTCACTAGCATATTTGCATTCTTCAGTCAATGCACAATAGTGTGATGGGAGTGGTTTAGCCTCTATTGTATCACACAGTCGTAAACCCACTTGGTTATCTCAGCTGCTGCATCCTTTGATGCTGAACTTATCACCAAACAACTATCACTCCTGCATAATTAGCTGGTTATCTCTTAAAATCTAATTCTAACCTAGGAGAAAAAAACCTTTTTTCTTTAGTTAAGAAAAACTGCTACGCAATCATGTGGCTATCCCTACTGATGTAGGGAAGAGATGCATAGTTAAAACATTGCATCTCTAAATAGTGATGTCTATCATCTAAGGCAATACTGTCCCACATCTGAGCCACCTGGTTGTTAAAGGTTGGGAGGTATTTTGCTCAAGCAAAATCATCCTATCAGCATATTGGCACCAGTAAAGTCATATATCACAGCGTCACATATCACACATCAAATATCACAGCTCTCTCAGCAGTTGTCGAAACTCTAAAACATTGTTTGAAGCTCTGCTTCCTTTGTTTTTCCTTACAGGAAAAAAGTAGTGTGTTAACAGACAATCTTTACATATTCCATACGAGGATTCAGATATTCTTTTCTATTTGGGTCTTATCCCTTGATCAGACCCAAAACATATTTGTGCCCGGTCCACAAACATGACGGTACCTGTTTCAACTCAGGAATATCATTAATGTTCACACCAAAACTAAAAATCGTAATATATTTTATCAAAAAATTTACCACATTCAGGAATGAGTTCAACATTCCTAATTTCATTTATCACTATGGAAAATCGTTTGCGATTAACCTTTAACCCTCTTTTAAAATATCTTATTGGTATTAAATGTCTTTTCCCCTCCAGTAGTATTATAATCAAAAGTTGATATTTTAACAAATCTTTTAGCCAATGAGTCTATCAAAACTACTAAGACAACACAGTGTTTACTATCTCAATACAACCAACTTACTTTATCCTTTCTTTAATTCACATCCTCTATAACCTTCTTAAACTTAATTTGCTCTTACTTAAAAGTCCGCTTCTCTGAGTAAATAACATCTATGTTCACATTTGTCTGAAGTCTCTCTGCCTCTGCCTTTCGCAAGAGGGTGTTACTTCCAGAGAGTAGAAAAGAGTCTAGACCTCCCATTGATATGCTAGTGTCAAATCCCCCTTTCTCTATCTAACAAATGCAGATGTTATTTAGACTCCAGTTACCTCTAATGCCCTGCGGTGTTTAAATTTAACATACCACTCAATGAACACATCAAATCTTTACCCATAAGATTTATCAGGCAGTGTGGTAACAACAAAAATGAATCTTAAACAATCTCCTTCAACCACATCATGAAAAATAGCAATTGTACAGTGCATCTCTCTATCACTGTTGATAGACCTGTTGCTCCAATCATTATGAGATATCCAACATTCATTTTAGGAGTAATAATCACACTCTTCACATTTATTAACTGATTCCGGTTCCTGAATCTACAAATATATGTGATGTTTCTACCACTCACTGTGATTTGTGTGTTCGGGCATTAGTTTATACACATTATTGTGAAAATATTTAGCATAAAGTACAGTAGGCCTCTCTCTACTGATCTTCTGATCAAGCTCACAATGGTCAATAGCAATCTTAATCATCTGTTCTATGTCTAACATTAATTCACATGGTGTGTGTGTAACCGTGTTCTTACTTTAGTGACGTGCTTGAAACTCTCTCTCTCCATCTCAGTGTCCGCACCAGATGAATTCCTTCACTGTCCCCAGCTCACCGCTAATCAATCGCACTGTGTGCGCTGCTTCCCAGGGCATTCTCTTGCCCACCTCTTGGTGGAGTCCAGATCAGAATCTAGTCGGAAACACTGAGACTGGAGATTATTTCAGTTCCTGCATATTCACTTCAGTTAAACAACATCCATACACTCTTCAATCCAGCACAAATATCCCTACTTTCATTTTCCTTTTCTTTGTCCTCTCTACTTCGTTCTTATTCTTTTATTTCTCTCTTTTCACACGCAGTTTAGTTTTGAATTACCAAAGATAATTTAAACTCAAACTTCCCATGCTCGAAAAGACAGTCATCCTCTCTATTTTAAACCTATTTTCTCAAATAGGTTGTCTCAGCAATTGTGAACCCGACTCTTATTTTATAAATTTAAACTCTGGTTTTGTTCAGCAGAATACGAAATTTGGAAAATAAAGTTCTGCTTATATGGGAAAAGAACTTAAAAGTCTCTTAATTTAATTTTTAAACCAAATCGTTTCTATCTCTTAAAAATTTATTTTAAGATTTGTTATGAGGTTGTTTATTTTTCCATTTACTATTAGCCTTTAAAAAAAACCAATTATACCCGAAATATATTTAAACATATACTCACCTTTTTCTCCAGTTTGAGGATTCTCAGATTCCTCTCTTTTTCTTTTCTCCTCTGCTTTCTCAGCTGAAATCCTCAGCTTAAATACTCAGTTTAGTTTCATCAAATTCTACATGTTTCTTCTTTCACAGTCACACATATCCATCAACAAAATTTGTTTAGTTTTTAGTTTATTAGTGTTTTAGTGTTAGTAACCTTAAACCTTCAACCAACACCAAAATGCTTTAAACCTTCAACCAACCTTCAAAAATGCTTTGTAAGGAACAATAAAACCCATCTCAATATAATGTTGTCAATTGTAATTACCTCTTGTAATTCCTGATCACTTGGCAAATTTCTCAATTATTGTTCCTACTTTTTGATTCCTTAATACATTTTAAATACTCTGCCTGATATAATGCCTTAGAGAAATCTCATATTCACACTTCTCTTTAGCACCTCGCATGCAGGTATAAAATGTACTGGAATTATCAGATTTTCAACAGATTGCTGTACTGAGACGATCCGGACCTGGCCTTGGTCCTTCCGTCCCAGCTACACCTCTATTGCAAAATAATAATAATATTACTATATATTAATAATAACTACTAGTCATGAGCCCGACATCAGAGCCCAATCTTATTTATAATATTTGACCTTTTCCTAAAGATCGAAACGAAGCTTCCTGGATCCTACACCGATTTCCAAAACCTTGCCATGCAGACACGTCTGTCCCTCAATACAATGAATGAGTGAATCTCTTTTTCCTGGACCTTTTCCTAAAAGTCATAACATTGGACCTTTTCCTAAAGGTCATAACAAATGTGGATCTTTTCCTAATAGATCACAACATTGGACCTTTTCCTAAAGATCGAAACGTTTTAATTTTACTTACCCGAGAGACAATGCTTGTTTTCCAGACCAGGTCCGTTGGATCACCTCAGTGAGTGCACTCCTGGCTCTCAAGCATTCGGCCCTCATTTTGTTGAGGTATGAGTCCCAGACTTTCCTCAGCATTGAGATCCAGAGTGTCTGCTCACACGAGTGACCCTGCCAACAACGCCAAAATTGTGGTGGCAGTTTCTGTTTAATAATGATACTCTATTGTATAATAATACACACATAACATTGTCTCTAGGAAAGTTCAACTAAATCACCTGCAGGTGGGCTCACCCCACACAGCCACCTAGTGTGACGTGTATAGAATGAGCACAGAGCACAGGAGAATCACTTCACTTATACAATCAGAAGCCCCTCCCTGAGGAGCAAAAGGTATACTTCAGTCTCTTGATGTCTGACCAGGTTGGGCAGAGTTCCTGTCTCAGATCTCCGTCCTAAACCTGGTGTGCCTCTCTGGTGTGAGACAATCTGTCTCGAGATCCCTATCTAGATTTACAACATCAAAGACCCCAGTCCTGTATATAATGCAGAGTTCCCCACCCATCTCTATCAGACACACTAAGTAACCCCTGCAGTGAAGCATTTGCTAAGACACACATGTGAGGGCCATAAACACTTCCTTCTGCAACTTCCGTAGTTAAGTCACAGAAAGACATTTGTTATCTACTTCTTCTAAATACATATCTGTTCTTCTATTAAACATTACACAAATGCCAAATCTGCCATTACAGGCATCAGCCAAACCACAATGCAAACAAAAACAAATGAACACAAGTCAGTGGATTTACAGCTTTTGCTGCTGTGCCTGCCTCTTTGCAGTTGTTCCCCGGTTTCTCACAAAGTCCCTTATATTTTGCACCGTTCGTTGTGCTAACACGGAGCCTTCGACCATCTTGCAGTGACTGCATTCATGTTTGGTGGCTCGTCTTCCTTTGATTATGTGACTTTTGAAGTGCTGCATTACTGCAGCCACCTCAGCCTTGGACCAGATCTTCTTTTCACTTTTCTGGAATCATGTTCTTGATGAGTTTTGCCTGGAAGATATACAGGAAAATATGTAGAAAACATTTGTCACACAAACAGAAAACTAAATGTGTTGGCTACTTGGATCCATCAAAACTTCCAACTAATTCCACTAATTGTCTCTTTGATGAAAATTCTTGATAACTTGTTTCCTGTTGACGGTTCACTTGATATGAAACAGATGAATGAACCAAACTGTGGCACAAACATTGTTGAATTAAAGAAAATTAAACCATGAATCAACAAGATTGTGTCAGTGCAGTTTTGTTGCTGATTTTACAGCTTGTGAGTTGATTTTAAATTACAAATAAAGTCACATGTTTTTTCTCTTTTACAGAACCGTGTTTACACTTAAACAAAAACCAAATACAAAATGCAAAGTACAAAAACATAATGATAAAGAAAACCCAACCAAGTTCATGACGAGTATGAATCCAGAAAACACACAACTAAAAGCAACGCAACCACATAAACACACAGACTAATGATAATAATAAACAACAAATCACACAAACACGTCCGTTATTTAAAAATCAAGAAAAAGTTTGTTATTGTCCTGAATTAACATGAGAGACGTGTTCATCACACACACTGACTACACACACACACACACTGACTACACACAAACACACACATTCAGACACACTAATACACACAAACACTAATAAACATATACATCACACACTATACTTACTTTGAATAGAACTCTATACTTTATACTTTATCATCAGCAGGACAAGTTAAAACTTTAAAATGTCCACAAAATAATACAAACACACTGTGTGAGTTTTGCTGAAGTTAATATTTGCTCTAAACTCTGGACTTTGACAAACTGGCACTCGACAGAAGAATCAACAAATACGCCTGACTCTCCTCAGACCTGGTTGGTCGCTGGTGTCCTCGCCCGTCCTCCTACGTGGCAGCTGCCTCTGACTTTATCTTCATGCTTCCTGACTTGTTCAGTCTGGTGGTCGTGGGGCGAGTCTCAGAGATCGAGTGTGAAAACATGGGCGCTGAAATCTCACAGGAAAAAACTGATGGATTCTCTGTTCAGTACTATAACACTGCTTTACAGAACCCATGCCTCTTACCAGATGTGGGCATCGATCAGTCAATGCTGAAATATTCTGGAGCAAACCCAACGCTGAGCTTCAGAGTTTCTCTAAAGAGCTGATCAACAGCATGCCGGACTTCGCTGACAGATTTGGAAACCGTGTGACCCGTTCACTTCTGTCCCAGATGCTGTTGGACTCGGGCGTTGGTGATTTCCATGATCTTGAGATCATCGTCAAGAGCACGGCAGTAGAAAGCGAGGATTCGTACAGCTTGCTCACGAGTATTTGCTGAAGAGAAAGGTTCGTCTGTCGACACGATGACAGAGTACGTGAGACGCCATCACACATTCATGAAGAACAGCAGCGTTTGCGACTGGAGCTCAACAGGTTAGAGACGCAGCTGACCGCCATCTCACCGTCCTCAGGAACTCCTGCTGTTTGACGGACAGATGACTTCCCGTCGGTTTAAAATCTGGGTTAATGGAGCCTTCTTCCACCTCCAGATGTTGATCCACGAGGCTCGACTGAATCATCAGGCTGGACTGCTGAGGCCAACTCAAGTTGATTCCATCAACACGCACGTCGATTTCTACCTGCAGGACCTGGACCCTTTGCTGGAGAAATACAAGACTTACTTGACCACTGTCAACAAAATCAGTTTGGTGATGACTTGTCCAAGGATGGATGCTACAGAGACGATTGTCTTATAAAAATAGTGAGTCCAACTGTGATATACATCATAATGAGGAATGAAACCCATGTGGAGGTGAAGCTTTGACGAAGGCCTATGTAAATCAGATTGTCTCAAAATATCCACCAATCGCAGGGTTGAAGAGTCAGTTTATAAACGTCAAGAACAACGTCAACGTTCTAATCAACCAACACGACACATTCAGTCTGTGGTAAACGACCTCCGATCAGTCTCCTACGCCAGTTTACGTTTTCATCTTATTCACCGTCAACACGTCTAACTGTGCAAACGTAACATCGTAGTGAGGCAAAGAGCAGGAGAACGATCGTAAGACGTCGTCTGATAGTTAATCACTGAGCAACATGACCGAGTGAATCCAGTTCATGAGGAAGGATCAACTCAAAGTGTCATTTCAAGCTGGTTTACTTTAATCCTCTCATCTACATGTGGAGTTGAGCTCTTCTTGTTTCCTGTATTGTCATTTTAAAGATGTGAGAAACGTGATTGTGACTTTGTTGTGTTGTTTCTGCTGCTTGTTGTTAATGATTTTAACATGAAAATAAGTGAACAAAGTTTCTGACATTTCTTTATGATCCTGAGTCAGAAGTTAGACACAGAACGCCTCTGCATGTATGAGGATTTTAATAAAGTGAGAAATATTATTTGTCTGGACTCAAACAAAGTTCATGTAAACAGATGAATGAACCAAACTGTGTCACAAACATTGTTGAATTAAAGAAAATTAAACCATGAATCAACAAGATTGTGTCAGTGCAGTTTTGTTGCTGATTTTACAGCTTGTGAGTTGATTTTAAATTACAAATAAAGTCACATGTTTTTTCTCTTTTACAGAACCGTGTTTACACTTAAACAAAAACAATTCAACACAAAATGCAAAGTACAAAAACATAATGATAAAGAAAACCTAACCAAGTTCATGACAAGTACAAATCCAGAAAACACACAACTAAAAGCAACACAACCACATAAACACACAGACTAATGATAATAACAAACAACAAATCACACAAACACGTCCGTTATTTAAAAAATCAAGAAAAAGTTTGTTATTGTCCTGAATTAACATGAGACGTGTTCATCACACACACTGACTACACACACACACTGACTACACACACACACACTGACTACACACACACACACACACACACACACACACACACACACTGACTACACGCACACACACTGACTACACACACACACACACACACACTGACTACACACACACTCGACTACACACACACACACACACACTGACTACACATACACTGACTACACGCACACACACACACGACTACACGATCACACCCTATCTAGTGGTTAAACATACATATACATGTCTCACAACATACCAGTACTAATACACACACACACACAAACACACACACACACACACACACACACACACTATTACACAAACACACACACACTAATACACACATACAGAACACACACACACACACAGCTACGGGTCTATATGGTATAGACAGACTTTTTCTCCAAACCAGCCCGGAGGTGGTTTACGGGGACTACCCTTTCCCGAGGTCCTATGGGAGTCAGGTCAACACACTGCAAACAATCTGAACAACACATCAGCTCACTTCAGGCTGAAGATACGAGCTACACAACTCTATACACACGACCCTGACTGGGTTGTGGTTTTTGCAGACATCTCTCTTTTTGACAAATGTGTGACATTTGAGGACACAACAAACAATGTTGGGACTTTAAAGGGACAATGACGTCACCTTTTAAATAGCTCTTCATTATCATAAAACACACACCTGACAGAACACAGCATAAGGGGACCTCATTTATTACCATAAAATGAGGTTAAACCTTAGATATTTGTTCAAATAAGAACAAATAAGAACACAATATATATATATATATATATATATATATATATATATATATATAAAACAGAGATCACTTAAAAATAAGTGATCTCAATTCTGAGCTTAACCTCATGATGAAGAATAACAGAACTGGAGGTTTTTTGCATTTCTTTGCAGCGAACTTTAAATAACTATTGCAATTTTAAACAGGATTTGCATAAAGCAAAACCTAATTTCTTAGCAGCCACACACGCTACAAACAAAAACACGTCCATTATGAACTTCCATTAGCTTGTCTGCTGAAGTATAACTTGTATCCATTTTACAATAAGACATTTTTAGAAACATAGTGCCTTCTAAAACGTTAAGGCATCAGCCAAACCACAATGCAAACAAAAACAAATGAACACAAGTCAGTGGATTTACAGCTTTTGCTGCTGTGCCTGCCTCTTTGCAGTTGTTCCCCGGTTTCTCACAAAGTCCCTTATATTTTGCACCGTTCGTTGTGCTAACACGGAGCCTTCGACCATCTTGCAGTGACTGCATTCATGTTTGGTGGCTCGTCCTCCTTTGATTATGTGACTTTTGAAGTGCTGCATTACTGCAGCCACCTCAGCCTTGGACCAGATCTTCTTTTTCACTTTTCTGGAATCATGTTCTTGATGAGTTTTGCCTGGAAGATATACAGGAAAATATGTAGAAAACATTTGTCACACAAACAGAAAACTAAATGTGTTGGCTACTTGGATCCATCAAAACTTCCAACTAATTCCACTAATTGTCTCTTTGATGAAAATTCTTGATAACTTGTTTCCTGTTGACGGTTCACTTGATATGAAACAGATGAATGAACCAAACTGTGGCACAAACATTGTTGAATTAAAGAAAATTAAACCATGAATCAACAAGATTGTGTCAGTGCAGTTTTGTTGCTGATTTTACAGCTTGTGAGTTGATTTTAAATTACAAATAAAGTCACATGTTCTTTCTCTTTTACAGAACCGTGTTTACACTTAAACAAAAACGATTCAACACAAAATGCAAAATACAAAAACATAATGATAAAGAAAACCCAACCAAGTTCATGACGAGTACGAATCCAGAAAACACACAACTAAAAGCAACACAACCACATAAACACACAGACTAATGATAATAAAAAACAACAAATCACACAAACACGTCCGTTATTTAAAAAATCAAGAAAAGTTTGTTATTGTCCTGAATTAACATGAGGGACGTGTTCATCACACACACTGACTACACACACACACACACTGACTACACACAAACACACACTCAGACACACTAATACACACAAACACTAATAAACATATACATCACACACTATACTTACTTTGAATAGAACTCTATACTTTATACTTCATCATCAGCAGGACAAGTGAAAACTTTCAAATGTCCACAAAAATAATACAAACACACTTTGTGAGTTTTGTTGAAGTTAATATTTGCTCTAAACTTCTGGACTTTGACAAACTGGCACTCGACAGAAGAATCAACAAATACGCCTGACTCTCCTCAGACCTGGTTGGTCGCTGGTGTCCTCGTCCGTCCTCCTTACGTGGCAGCTGCCTCTGGACTTTATCTTCATGCTTCCTGACTTGTTCAGTCTGGTGGTCGTGGGGCCGAGTCTCAGAGATCGAGTGTGAAAACATGGGCGGTGGATACTCACAGGAAGAAATTGATGGATTCTCTGTTATCTACTATAACGTTGCTTTACAGAACCCATGCCTCTTACCAGATGTGGGCATCGATCAGTCAATGCTGAAATATTCTGGAGCAAACTCCAACGCTGAGCTTCAGAGTTTCTCGAATGAGCTGATCAACAGCGTGCCGGACTTCGCTGACAGATTTGGATCTTTTGTGGCCCCGTTCACTTCTGTCCCAAATGCTGTTGGACTCGGTGCGTTGGTGATTTCCATGATCTTGGAGATCATCGTCAAGAGCACGGCAGAAGCAAGCGAGGATTCGTACAGCTTGCTCCGACGAGTATTTGCTGAAGAGAAAGGTTCGTCTGTCCGGGACACGATGACAGAGTACGTGAGACGCCATCGCACATTCATGAAAGATCAGCAGCGTTTGCGACTGGAGCTCAACAGGTTAGAGACGCAGCTGAGCGGCCATCTCACCGTCCTCAGGAACTCCCTGCTGTTTGACGGACACATGAATTCACGTGGGTTTAAAATCTGGGTTAATGGAGCTTCCTTCCACCTCCAGATGTTGATCCACGAGGCTCGACTGAATCATCAGGCTGGACGGCTGAGGCAAACTCAAGTTGATTCCATCAACACGTACGTCGATGTGTACCTGCAGGACCTGGACCCTTTGCTGGAGAAATACAAGACTTACTTGACCACTGTCAACAAAATCAGTGAGCAGACATTTTGTTGGGGGACATGCGTCAGAGAGTATTGTCGTATAAAAAATAGTGAGTCCAACTGTGAAACACAATATCATGGGCATATGGACAACCTCTGTGACGGTAAAACTTTGACGAAGGCCTATGTAAATCAGGTTGTCTCAAAATATCCACCAATCGCAGGGTTGAAGAGTCAGTTTATAAACGTCAAGAACAGCGTCAACGTTCTAATCAACCAACACGACACATTCAGTCTGTGGTAAACGACCTCCGATCAGTCTCCTACGCCAGTTTACGTTTTCATCTTATTCACCGTCAACACGTCTAACTGTGCAAACGTAACATCGTAGTGAGGCAAAGAGCAGGAGAACGATCGTAAGACGTCGTCTGATAGTTAATCACTGAGCAACATGACCGAGTGAATCCAGTTCATGAGGAAGGATCAACTCAAAGTGTCATTTCAAGCTGGTTTACTTTAATCCTCTCATCTACATGTGGAGTTGAGCTCTTCTTGTTTCCCTGTATTGTCATTTTAAAGATGTGAGAAACGTGATTGTGACTTTGTTGTGTTGTTTCTGCTGCTTGTTGTTAATGATTTTAACATGAAAATAAGTGAACAAAGTTTCTGACATTTCTTTATGATCCTGAGTCAGAAGTTAGACACAGAACGTCTCTGCATGTATGAGGATTTTAATAAAGTGAGAAATATTATTTGTCTGGACTCAAACAAAGTTCATGTAAACAGATGAATGAACCAAACTGTGTCACAAACATTGTTGAATTAAAGAAAATTAAACCATGAATCAACAAGATTGTGTCAGTGCAGTTTTGTTGCTGATTTTACAGCTTGTGAGTTGATTTTAAATTACAAATAAAGTCACATGTTTTTTCTCTTTTACAGAACCGTGTTTACACTTAAATAAAAACAATTCAACACAAAATGCAAAGTACAAAAACATAATGATAAAGAAAACCCAACCAAGTTCATGACAAGTACAAATCCAGAAAACACACAACTAAAAGCAACACAACCACATAAACACACAGACTAATGATAATAACAAACAACAAATCACACAAACACGTCCGTTATTTAAAAAATCAAGAAAAAGTTTGTTATTGTCCTGAATTAACATGAGAGACGTGTTCATCACACACTGACTACACACACACACACACACACACACACACACACACTGACTACACACACACACTGACTACACACACACACACACACACACACACACACACACTGACTACACACACACACACACACACACACACACACACACTGACTACACACACACACACACACACACACACTGACTACACGCACACACACTGACTACACACACACACACACTACTGACTACACACACACACACACATGACTACACACACACACACACACACACACTGACTACACGCACACACACTGACTACACACACACACACTGACTACACACACACACACACACTGACTACACGCACACACACACACACATGACTACACTCACACACTGACTACACACACACACACACACTGACTACACACGACTACACACACACACTGACCACACACACACACACTGACTACACACACACACACACACACACACACACAAACACTAATACTCACATATCGAACACACACACACACACACTAATACACACATATGGAACACACACACACACACACACAAACACTAATATCTCGAACACCACACACACACACTAATACACACATATCGAACCCACTAATACACACAAACACTAATAAACATATACATCACACACTATACTTACTTTGAATAGAACTCTATACTTTATACTTCATCATCAGCAGGACAAGTGAAAACTTTAAAATGTCCACAAAAATAATACAA
>NC_061485.1:1636025-1646025 GCF_022539355.2 Hippoglossus stenolepis
CGTGTTGTGATGAAATCTTCCTGACTTCCAGCTCTGGGAGACGTGATCAGTGGCGTTCAGTGATGTTTGTGTTGCTTGTGACACTTTCATTCAGACAAAGGAAGCGCCTGTGGCTGCACCGAGCGTGGCTGCTCACAGCCGGGGTCTGTCATGGTGCCGCACAAAGGACGAGATGTTTTCACCCAGCCTGGTTCTTTACCCTGTGAAATCATAATCCTCCCCGTGCTTTTGTTGCTGCACGTCATGCTAATGTGGCCTCGCACACATGCACCGTACAGTTTTCGCCACAGTTCAAGCTTTGATTGCAAAACGTTCCAGAAGGTGTGAAATCCTCCAGCTGACGGATCAGTTCCAGTGTCATGAGAAACAAAGACATGTCTGAGGAGGACGAGAGGAATTCACGACGCTGAGCAATATCTCAACAGAAATAACAGAAACTGAGAAAAATGACCATAAATCACCTAGCTAGATTCTTCAAAGAGTTTATTGTCCGAAGGAATTAAAAACAAAGAAAATCGGACTATTTACAAACAAGGGAGGATTTGGTGTCTTTGCTTGAAAAGTAATGATGTAATCAGCAAACATCTGCGGATGAATTTGTTAAGATCATCTTGAAATCTGGTGAATCTTTAAAGAAAACACCTGTAAATAAAGAGAGTTACAGTGAGGACTCGTTCACACCTGGTGTGTTCCAGACCCTCAGACTTCTCAGTTTAGTCTGAACCAGAATAGCAGGTGTGAAAGGTTCCTCAGACCACGGTTCTTGTGAGAAAGGATGAAGATTGATTAGTTAAATCCTGTGAAATTATTTTGAAATAGTCTCGTCAGTGGAGCTAATTTCCTACTACCCCCCCAACTGACACCACGCCCACGTCAGAAGGCGTCTACAAACCAATCAGAGTCAAGTATAGGTAGACTCCGCCCACGTAGCTGATGACGACAGGACGTACGTTTGTCAGACTAAATTACAATGTGAAGCCAGAACTAACTGATCAGATGAAACATGGAACAAACATGAAGCTTCAGGCTCTCAGAGAGAAACGTCCTGAGTGAATCGTCTGAGGTTGAAGTTCCGAGTGTTTTTGAGTTTTGGCTGCGGGGTGGAACATGTGAATGTTTTCATGCTCAAATGGCATCAAAGTTGTTCCATCTTCAGATACGTGCATCTCTTCAAACCAGCTTCAGACAAACAGCAACATGAGAAACGTTAAAAAGGAGTTTTTAACGCAGCTCCTCGCAGTGAAAACACACTCAGCCTCACGGCTTCTTTGTGCGACCACATGAGTGTTCGCTCGACGATGCACACTCTCGGTGTCGTGATGGGCCTCCTGGTTCCCTGAATCAAAGGTTCAGTGCAACAACAAAGACGGAACATGTTTCTGGAGCCGAGCGTAACCGACTCTGATGATTAAACCTCTTTGTTATTTGTGGGTTTTCTCTGTGAAGGTTTGGTGCAGGTCGTCCTTTGTTGTTGTGTTTGAAAAAGGCTCAGAGACGCTGGTTGAGCCACAGGGACGCAGCCATTTAACAGATCCCACTCATGTTTGACGGTTGTCTGTGTGTGTGTGTGTGTGTCTGTGTGTGTGTTCGGAGATGATGGCAGCTCTGCGGTGGAGACTGGGACTTGTGAGGCTGGATGCAGACGTCATGTGTGTGCGGGCCGTGCTGTTTCTCTGTGAAGCGACATGTGAATCATGTTCATGTGTGAAACCAGCTTTGATGCTGGGCTTTAATGAGCTGGTTTCCATAGCGTCTGTGATGCAGAGTTTCACAGAGTGAACATTTCAAACACAGTGTATCGTCCACGTTGACAATTAAAGACAAATTAAGAATAAACTACATTTAAAAACAGAATAAATATGTACGAATAAGAGTGGAAGTTGGTACATACAGCATTCAGCCATATTTATTAGATTAGATTAGATAATGAGTTAGACAAGAGAGCACAGGGGAAGTGTCAAATATAATGATACAGACTGTGATGTTTATTTCTTTCAACATCATAATTTAACGAGGTAAAAGAAAACTTTGTGTTCATCCTACCTGGTTCATCACAACTTTTCAAAATAAAAGCTCTGCACTTCAGCTTGATATAAAGCGTTACAGCAGCAAAACAAACGTTGAGCTTTTGCCTTGAAGACAAATCGCTGAAGAGGAAGTGATTCAATGAATGTTTTTGCTGTGACTGAGATCAGCAGCTGAAACACTCGTACATGTCTCTGTCCGATGTAGTGAAATAAAAATAACCAAATCATAAAAACTGCTCCGCCCCCACTTACTGATACAGACTGTTTATAAAGTGTTATTAATATTAAACGCATCACGTGTGAAACTGAGAAGATGAACAGTTCTCGAGATATTAGACAGATTTCTGGACAGATGAATAGACACAATGAGGAATGGTCGGTTAATAAGTGGTAGATTGTGTCTTTGATCTTATTGGTTGGTAGGTGAATGCCTCAGCTGGGCTCGGGAGGGACGTTGTCTGGCTGCGGCCGATTTGATGGTGAACTGCGATCGACTGCAGGGGTGGAGAATAAAAACACTTTCATTTCATTCCATCTCCTGGTGGTGACGGTGCCGAAACTAAGAAATACATCAAATATCGTCGTGATAGCGGAGGACGGAACTGCGGCGTCTGAAGTGAACCCTGGACGTGGAGAATTGCTACACGCTGACGGAGCTGGTGGTTTTATGAGATGAAAGTGTGTTTCCCAACCACTGTGGAGGCGAGCTCGGGGGCAGGTCTCTGGGGGGCTTTAAACACAACATTACACCTGAGAACTGGACTAAATGAGGCTGCACTTACAGGATCAGAGCCGTGTGTGTCTGTGTGTGTGTGTCTACACTCTGTAGGCGGCTCAGTTTTCATGGCTGTTACTCGTCATCTTAAGCTTTGTCCTGATTTGCCGTCCTACGGAGCCTGTTCTTCTTCTTCACGTCTATTTTTGCGATCGCCGCCTGCTGTGCCTCCCAGTGCATTGTTTTACAGTCCTTCCTCTTTGTTCATCCTTCACTCTCTCTGTAGTTCTCTGTCTTCACTTTCCTTCACTCTAGCCATTGTCTTTCTCGTCCGCCCGCCCACACACACGCACACACACACACACACACACACACACACACACACACACACACACACACACACACACACACACACACACACACACACACACACACACTCAGCTGTAAGTAAAGACTTGTCATTGTGCATTTGATGAGAGGATTGGACCATTTGAGGACATGAACATCTTCTGCTCATGTTCAGGTTGATTATTTGAATTAGTTTTATTACTTAAACCTCTTTATACTCCGTCCTACATGCCAGAGTCATGTGGGAGTATTATGACATCACATGACATCATGATGGCCGCTGCTTTCACCTGGCTCTGTTGATTCCTCTCCCTTGGCCCCACCCCTGGATATGAAGTGTCCCCCCCACCGCTCGCTACGTCATCAGCAGCCCACGTTACTCCAGTGACAAACAATATCAGCTAACAGACGTTATCACCCAACATTATAACAGGGACACAGACGGGACAGACTGATCTAATGATCACAGCGTGTTCACATCTGTTATTTCAGTGTAACGTTAGCAGTTCATAGCGGGGACGTTCTTTCCTACTTCATATACGAGTAATGAACGTTACTCGTTACTCTCACTCGGACACTGGCGTGAATAGCGATTTCCCTGAAACACTTGTCACAGCGATTCAGTCACATTTTCATCTGCTGCTGGATTATAATAGATATTCCGCTGGGTTTAAAAAAACAATCATGCTTATTTTGCAAGATTTCGTTCTTACATTTGTGAGGATTTTATCTGTGGTGGCACAGGAGGAGGAAACGATTTCACACCCAGGTGTCTGCAGCTGAGAGGACGTCCGGCTGCTCTTCACACGTTGTCTTCATACCTGCCCTCGTCTCCTCCACTTGTTCAGCGTTGTGTAACAGATTCAGAACATTTTACTCCACAGTGGGAACCACATTTAGTTTTAGGGCAGTTAAGTCATTTCCATCCCTGGGGTGGGGATCCCTGGTTATATCGTATCTCAGTGGGACCTTCCTGGTAGAGTAAGTAAAGTAAAGTAAAGTAAAGTAAAGTAAAGTAAGGAGTCAGAGACAGTCAATCTGACTCCTCTTGTCTTTGTTTTTCTCTCCTCCTGTTTTTCTTTGATTCTCTCCATCAACTTATTTGATCCAACGAAGGAAATTACATTTTGAAATTGATTTTGTGCGTGTGTGTGTGTGTGTGTGTGTGTGTGTCTGTGTGTGTGTATGGGTGGAGTGTTATAGGACACCACAGACATGAGGTCATAGCTTTGAGCCCATCAGTCCCACCTGGGTGTTCTTCAAAAGGGTTTCACATGACACCACCACAAGAAACTGTGTGTGTGTGTGTGTGTGTGTGTGTGTGTGTGTGTGTGTGTGTGTGTGTGTGTGTGTGTGTCTGTGTGTGTCTGTGTGTGTGTGTGTCTGTGTGTGTGGTATATCAGCCTTAATCTTCTATTTGAGTGATGGTCCTGCTCCAGGTTTGGAAACTACAGCTCCCAGAATGCTTTGTAGGATGTAAAGTAATATGTAGATTTATTGTCGTCATTTTTGAAAGTAGGAGATAATGATTTTCATGAAAGTCTGAGTCATCGTGTGTGTCGACAGTGAACACACACAGTGTGATGAGTTGAGCAGTTCAGTGTCGGGACTTAAATCCCCTCCGGACTCCGACCGTGTCAGTAAACGGATCAAATCGAGGATAAAATAACGAAGCTCCTGGTTCTTCACCTCACACTCTCTGTCTCTCCTTTCATTACATAGTGAAACACTGTTTATCAAAATGGACGTAGACTCCGGGTCTGAAGCCAATGCTGAAGCACCTGAAACCTGTGTTCTGTGTAGTGACCAGCAGGGGGCGACTCCTCTGGTAGTTTCTATAGAAGTCTATAGAAAGTGACTTCTCACTTTATAACGTCAGTAAACATTCAGGAGTTTCTGTCTCAGTCTCTAGTTTCAAGTCTTCTTCAAACAGCTGATGTTCATTTAGTGAATTATGATCATTTAGAGTCAAACAGACCATAAAGCACCAGATGGGTTGGGGGGGGGATACCACAGTGTGATTGACAGCTGGTACCGTCCAATGGGTGCAGGTGGCAGGTATATGTGGGCGTGTCCTTGAGCTCTTAGTCAGGCTCCACCCCCCGCTCCTCCAAATATGGTTATGTCTGATTTTAAAATAACCAAGATGGCGCTGAACAAATCACATCACGTCTTCGTGCTCTGCCGAGTCTCGTCCGTCTTATCGGGTCAAAGAGACAAATTTAACTTCCTAACATCTCCAACTAATAACGTCTGATTGGTCGATGTGACAGTCACGTCTGCTCTGCTGTTTTCACCTGGACCTTATGTTTGCTCCACTTGTGCATCAGTACTTAGTTGTTGTTGACTCAGTGAAACTCACAAACTGGTATTCGAGGGTCTATTCCGTGAGCAGGACCCTGGTCGGGCCGTACGCCGCCGGACGGGGGGGAAGAGCGGGCTGCACTCGCTGCACTCGAGCTGAGAGATGGTAAATAGTTTAGCAGAGGGTGGGTTTATTTTTATCACAGTAGACGGATGGAGGAGAGGAGCTGACGAGGCGACGCACGGGTGGAGGCGTCAGAGAAACAGGCCGGTGAACGTAGTTACAAACAAACGACAGAAAACAGAGTGGAGCCATAAACTGTTCGTGAAAATGGACGTAAACTCTGGAATCTTTTTATAACAAGATGGCGCTGAACAAAATGTTTACACTGTGGTTTCAGAACAGCAGCTCACAAACGGTGACGTCACGATGGGTTGATGCTTACAACACGTCATTTCATCCAAAATCCAGAAACATTAAACTTACAAAGATATAAGAGCTCATGCTGGAGAAGCTGCAGCACGTGGGACATTTTAAAATCCTTCTTCTTAGTGAAATTGTGTTAATTGGTTTATAAGTGATGACGTCAACAACTTCCCAATCGCAAACACATTTTTCTGATTATCCCGACACGTGGACGGATGGACTGGTGTCTGGCTACAGTGCAGGTCATAAACCCTCCTCCTCCATGTTAGCTGATGGGACATGAACC
Organism: Hippoglossus stenolepis; assembly: GCF_022539355.2. Taxonomy (NCBI): domain Eukaryota; kingdom Metazoa; phylum Chordata; class Actinopteri; order Pleuronectiformes; family Pleuronectidae; genus Hippoglossus; species Hippoglossus stenolepis. The sequence goes on from NC_061485.1 coordinate 1,642,133, forward strand.
AAACTAAAGAATCAAAATAGACGTTAAATAAAAGTTTGTCAAAGATGTTTCTGTCATTTCAGCTCGTTCTTATCTCTCTGATGTTTGTTCACGTGTTTCTGATCAGTTTGGTTTGAATCAGGTGTTTGATGATATAAGAACAGGCTGAGACGTGATGATTGACAGCTGACACTGACTCCTGATTGGTCGAGTGCGTGTCATTTCTCTTCATTTCCACATTTTCAACTTTTATTTATTCATCTTTGTATTTCCATTCATTTCCGTGTTCTTTGACAGTTCCATGTCTACGTTCACGAACCCTTTGGTCGTATTGTGGCGAAGTCTTTCATTTCAATGTGAGCATGCTGCTCCCCGTCGGCTCGGTGCCATGTGCCACGTCGTGTTCACATTTACAGTTGGGATTAAAATCAGATTAGATCAGATCTGAATGAGTCATATCAACACAGCAAATGTGTTGAGCATGAACACAACGTTTAGTCGGTGCAGCTCATGGATGAGGTCATCCACGATAAACACACAACAGGTGATCTCAGTTTGTGTTCATCATCTTCAGAATCCAGAGATTATTCTATTTTCACGCAAATATTGTCCGGACGGACGAGGTGTCTCGGGAGCTTCGGTGTTTTCTGTGCATGTCTGAAAGCAGCTTGTGAGAGACAGTGGAGGCTCAGCAGAGGACGGGGACGGGGGACGTCTCTGAATGGAGACAATGTGGTGGTTTAGAGGTTTAGTTTCAGCGTTTCAGATTCACACTGACGAGCGGTCGCTGGTGTCGGGGGGGTTGATTAGAGACTCTTTCATATAAATGTAAATATACCTATGTAGAGACGTCATAAACACTTGAATCTACGTAAACATGGATCCTGTTTGAAACACTAGGTGGCGTTATGAGCCATGGCCATCACATACATGTAGATATTCATCAAAAAAAACTAAATGAAGCGTGACATTATTTTTACTTCCTAACATTGTTTTGATGAAGAGGAAGGGATGAGCGTCCTCACGTATGAAGGTGGGACACAGGCACTATTTTCTCTCCAGGGGAAAGTGACGGAGTGAATCCCCCAGCGGTGTGGTGGCGGTGGTTCGGCAGGAGGCTGCTGGGTCTGGACTGGCTGCGAGTGCAGCTGCCACACACTTTGAAATATTAATGAGTATGCGTCACATTAAAGAGACGACAGCGTTGCAAAGAGATAATTTACAGCGTCATGACAATCATATGAGAAAACTTGTGGATTTGGCATCGGCTCTTTCCTTTCTTCCCCTTCTCTCGGTTTCTCTCTGACATGTCCGATGAGTCTATCATCTATCGTCTCTCTTCTCCTTCCCTCAGCCCGAGTCTGTTTTTATCCTCCTTTATTTTGTCGTCCCACCGTTTCCTCTTCCTCTTCCTCTGCTCTTCCTCCTCTGCAGAGAGAAAAGTCCTGTGAATCTGTCGTGTGCAGGTTCACTGTTGTTGTTCAGTGTTTGTGACTCGGGAGACGTCCCACAGAGTGAAATGAGCTGAATTAGCTGTTAGCACGTCATGTTTGCATTGAACTCGTGAGTAAAGACAAAGATTAATGAAGTATTCTCATAAAACCACAAATATGAAATAAAATCACAAACCAAACAACCATTAGAAATGAAGCATTAACTCAAACTGGCTCCAGCTCTGGTTTGTTGTGAAGGATTTTATATTTATAATTAATGTCAGATGTTAATGAGTTTAACAGCTGCCAGTCACCGAGCTCCTGGTTTCTCTGTCTTTGTCTTTGGAGACGCTGAGTCCGTTGACATGTTTGAAGACAAAACTGAGAAAAACAAAAATGAGTGACGCTCTCAGATGAAGTCGATTCACGGCTTGTCGAGATGTGACAATCACTCCACTGAAGAGGCTTTTTGTGGAGAGAGAGCCATTAGTCCTGACTGGAAAATGACATCTCAGTAACACGCTCTTTAATATTTCATGAGGTGTTTCTTCGTGGGGAAGGTTTCTGTCGTTCATCTTCCGGGTTCACTGACATAAGCACGATTCAGTCAGAACTCTGTTCAGTGGTTCATCCTGCAGGTTAAGTGACTGTTTTAAAATCGATGAACTAATCTCTCCTTCTCCTCTTCTCTCTCAGACCTGGCTGAACTACGGTTACCTGCTGCCTCACGACGTCCGCACCTCCGACCTGCGGCAGGAGAAAGCCATGCAGTCTGCTGTGGCCGCCATGCAGCGTTTTTATGGGATTCCTGTGACGGGCGTCCTGGATGAGACGACCATAGAGTGAGTCGGGGGGTGGGGGGATGAAGGTTTTCAAAGTCAGATTTATACAACCTTTCCAAAATGTTAAATTCAATTTTCCAGGTTTTTCATTACCGTACAAACGCTGCGTTTACATCCGTGTGAAATCGAAGATGGATCGTTTGGAACGTTTCTTTCTGTGGTACATCTTCTGGCGTTAACTCAGTCTCAGTGATCTGTTTGCCTTCATTAACCTTAACGGTTTTAGAGGTTAATAACTCGCAGACTGAGAATCTTCCGACACAAACACAACGATTGGCGGTGCGTCCGCGAAGCGTCTGACCCAAACGTGTTGAGTTGTTGCCGTTAGCGTAGAAGTCCTGAGTTTGGATAAATAAGTAGAAATTTGTTGTGTTCAGGTGGATGAGGAGACCTCGCTGCGGCGTCCCAGATCATCCTCACACCAGCCGCCGGCAGAGGAATAAACGCTACGCCCTGACGGGACAGAAATGGAGAGATAAGAAGATCTCGTACAGGTATCCATCCATTTATCCATTTATCCACTGCTCCCTTTTTTCTCTCCCTCGCTGATTGTGTCTCTCCCTCCTTCTCTCTCCCAGTCTGAACGTTGCTCGGCCTAATGTAAATTCGCTGCGTCCCACGGGACCCTGAATGCATCTCACATCTCATCCTCCCACTCCTCTTTCCATGTTGCTTCCTCCAGCTTCATTGTGTGCTTGTGCAGTGAAAGCCTCGGCTGCGTCATGTGACGATCCCAGCAGCAGCTCGGTCCACGTAGTCCACTGCAGGTCTGATGCAGATTAGAGACGTCCCACGAGATATCGAACACATCCCAGCTCCCACTGTGGCCTCTGCCCACTTTATTCTCTCCTGCTTTTCTTTCTCTCCGTCTCTCTCCTTCTTCTACTCTCAAACTCGACCTGAGCTTTAGTGAACAACAACTCTCCATGTGTTTTCAGCAGCTTCATTGTAAACGTGTAAAATTGGTAAACCACCATTTCTCCCTCCGTGTTTCCTCCTCTGCGTCCTCTGTTTTTAAAAGGTTGTCGAGCTATTAACTATGAGTGTTCAGAAAAAGTAAAGTGCTGAGAATACTTCATTGCTTCCTTTTGGAGAAACTGACTGGGACATTTGTGTTGTCACTGAAAACTTGAGGAAAATATCTGGACTTCAGTTTAGGTGTGAGAGCTACAGCCGAGTCTTGTTTTCTTATCTTTAACCTCTTTGGTCGTATTTTCTGTTTTCTTTATCGCCTCCTGTTTCCAGCAGAACAGGGAGATATTCACAACATGTTATTTTGTTTCTTCAGCAAAATCCTTTAAAAGATTGTAGTTTTCTGTTTACTGTTTTCAGCCTCCTCTCTTTCTCCTCCGAACCCCCCCGACTCAGGGCCTTATAGGTCCCACGAGACCCTGAATGCATCGCAGCTCTCGTGCATTACTCTGATGCGTTGTGGCCACAGCGTGAGATCACATGGCCTTCGTCATGTTTCACCTCAGCTCCGTGTTGTCTTCAGCTCTGCTGCCACTTTTCATTACTCTACTAAATATAATCGTTTTTAACTTAATTGTTCTTCCTCGGAGCCGAAGCGTCTTTCGAGGCGACCCCGTCTCCCGTGAGTTACTCTCACATGTAACTAATTTGCAGTGGCTGATATTTT
>NC_061485.1:1651025-1661025 GCF_022539355.2 Hippoglossus stenolepis
ACCAAGAAACACCCAGGACCACCCGCTCCAAAATGAACGACATTATCCAGGCAGACATGAGGTGTCGACCATTAAGGGGGAGAGTTCCCTTCTTGCAGCGACAAGCGCTAATATTAAGCAGCTTCAGCAGGCCTTTGACTGTATGGAGGGAAAATACAAAGCAGAAAATGCAGAGAAGGAGATCCTGAAAACATTACTTCAGAAGCTTATCACCAGTTCCCAAAATGAGCCCTCCATTCAAGAGATCGCAGAGGGATCACTCTTTCAAAGGAAGGCAGAGCTTTTAAAGGACCTGGTATCTCAAAAGGAGTCCATTATTGAAGAAAAGAACCAAACTATTCTGTGTCTCAACACTAAGATCACAGAGTTAGAGCATTGCAACAACCAGCTGAAGCAATCAGCCTTCTTTCCTTTTCCGCCTGCCGAGAGCCACCCAGTTGACTTTGACCAGGAGAAGCTCCTCCACAAACAAATCCAGGACCTCAAAGAGCAGCTTCAAATGGAGCTGAACAAGTCTGTGGCTTATGTGGATATAATGAAAGTCATGGAGATGGAGCACCAGAACTTGATTTCTAATACAGAACAATTTCTAAATACTTGCACAGTTAACAACTTGAAGCTAAAAGGATTAAATGAAAAGATGTCACAGAAGATCTCAGAGTATGAACACAAGATCTCTGGGTATGAAGAGAAGATCTCCGAGGATAAAGAGAAGAACTCCAATGATAAACAAAAGATCTCTAAGGATGAACAGAAGATCTCCGAGGATAAACAAAAGATCTCAGAGTATGAACAGAAGATCTCTGAGGATACTCAGAAGATATCTGAGTATGAACAAAAAATCTCTGAGTACAAACAGAAGATCTCCGAGGATACTCAGAAGATCTCTGAGTACAAACAGAAGATCTCCAAGGAGGAACAGAAGCCAAAGGTCTCAAATCATGAGATAAAAGGCTCAGACAATAAACCAGAGAGCACAGATTCATGGGATGATGACTCTACATCATGGGACCTTAAATCTGAGGTCTCAGACAATGAGGTGCCAGAGACCCAAGATCGATTGGACAAAGAATTCAATTTATCAGACCTTGAATCTGATGTTGAATCAGAGGTCTCAGATGTTGAATCAGAGGTCTCAGATGTTGAATCAGAGGTCTCAGATGTTGAATCAGAGGTCTCTGATGTTGAATCAGAGGACTCAGATGATGAACCAGAGGTCAAGGTTGATGAAAAACCAGAGACAAAAAAGAAAAGAAAAGGGTGGAAAAGATTTACATATTACCTCAAACCATGGAAGTGGGAGAAAAGAAAAAGAATTGGATAAATAGTCCGAAGACGCCTTTGGGGGGGATGAGACGAGTTACATCTTCAAGAATCTCCAGCCAAGCCGCCGCTTTTTTCAATCAATAAAAAACATATTTATTTAATTTATATCTTGGTATATTATGTACATTCCTGTATTGACACTTGTTTGCCACTGTTTCAAAAGGTCCGGCAAAGAAGTGCTTTGTTTCAGTGCAAGGTTTCTTTTCCTCTTCATCCTAAACAGAAAGGAGATGGATGGGATGTCACTGCTCAGTCACACTTAGACTCACATTATAAAATCTGAACAGCCTAAAACAAAACAGATTTTCAAAAAATACCAAAACCTTTCTTTCAAAGTTGAATGGAAACTTAAATGTCGTGAACAAGCAGAAGGATTTGATGTCTGATTGGTTGAAGTATGTGAAGTAGTTGAAGAATGCTGCAGCTTCACATTATCAGAGAGAAACAGCAAAGAAGCACAGAGTACAAGTAGAAAAGTGAATTTTATATGTGAATATGAAATCCAAATCATTTTTTGGGTACCGGTGACCAAAAACCTGTTTTTTATCGATATGAATGACTTTGAGAAAAGATGGCCTACATGCTAGCACTGACCATCTTTACAATCGGGTTGGGAATCGTTTGGGTTTTTTTCAGATACCGCTGCTCTTCGAAACTTTTCAAATGTTTCCGGTGCCTAAACAGTGTCTAAAATGATGGGAGGATAAGAACTTAAAATTATGATCTGCATTTAGGTTCAAACAGAGTCAAACCAATTACTGAGGCGATGAAATGTATTAACCTGAGCTGGTCACACCTTATAATTCACGACTGAGAGGAAAAGTCTTCTAGTAACAAGTGGAAAGGTGTCAATCGCCTTTTGTTGCCTGTTTAACCAGCAACTCTGCACTAACGTTCTGCTGAGTTGCTGTTCTGCCTTGAGGGGGCGTTCACGTGAATTTTCCCAGTCAGGAACAAGTTTTTTCGAATATTCCTACAACACACGAACGCACAACCTAACTGGGCCCTGCAGCGGTTTGGGGTTCCTTCTGTTTGATCACGTCTTGAAACCCCCGGAGCCACGAGGAGCATGAGCAGCTCAGCATCACCTGTTTCCCAAAGCTGACACCAAATCTGTTTCAGCTTCCTTCACATGTGAAACTCGCTCAGATGAGCAGAGCCGCGTCGGTTCTTAATTCAGCCTGTTTTCTTGTTCACAGGCTTATTTTAAACCCCCGATGCAGCAGCAGCACATTATTTATCCATTTCCAGATTATGAATTTAAAATAAATGTTGGTGTGAACCTCTGAATTTTACTGGATGCAACACCAGCGTTTGGTCCTTACTCTGACATAATCCCTGTCAAGCGGCGTCATTTGAAGAAGTGGCTCGTGCTTCGCTTTCGCAGGCAGATCCAGTCGCTTCAGTTTCTTGTGTTGATGTGAGATTCATGTTCCAGCGCTGATGAGTCAACAGCATCACACACACACTGCAGCTCTCCGGTCGTCTCTGTTGTTTACACTGAGAGGCTTTGGGTTTTCTGGTAAATGCATCACCAGCACAAAGTCGTTCTTCTCCATCGCCGGATTCCTGTTGTTCAATGATCTTTTAAAAGCTTTCTAAAGTCTGACAGTGACGTGGAAAGTTTTCTCTGTCTCTTACTCCTTCCACCTCTCAGCCTTTCTTTTACCATCGTGTTTAATGGTCTGATCTTCTCTCTCTCAGGTAATGATTTGTTCCTGGTGGCGGTTCATGAGTTGGGTCACGCGTTGGGTTTGGAGCACTCCAACGATCCCAGCGCCATCATGGCTCCTTTCTACCAGTACATGGACACGCACAACTTCAAGCTGCCTCTGGATGACCTGCAGGGGATTCAGAAAATCTACGGTGAGGAACATGTTTATTTGTGTGTTTATGGTGCAGGAAGTTGTGACGTCGTACACGTCAGTGCCGTGTTCATGGAGGACAAGCGTGGACTTGCTAAGCAGCACCTGTTCTAGAGACATTTAACATTTACATGCACATATCATTTAACAACGCTCCCCTCTGCCCACGTCTGGCTTGTTGAGATCCACCTGTTTTAGAGAGTCTGAAGCTTCATGTGTTTGTTCCATGTTTCATCTGATCTGTTAGTTCTGGTTTCACTTTCTAATTTAGGGACTAAAGAATTTTTTCTGACATACGTGCGTCCTGTCGTCATCACCTACGTGGCCGGAGTCTACCTATACTTGACTCTGATTGGTTTGTAGACGGCGCCTGACGTGGGCGTGTTGTCAGTTCAGTCTACGTCCATTTTCCTAAACGATGGATGAGAACAACCTAAGATGACAGAAAAGCAAAGAGAATCAGTGAGAACGCACCGTGGGAGGAGGAAACTCTGGGGTTTTACATTTAGGTCCAAAAAGTGAGACTTATTTTGGACGCCTCTGCCTGAACACTTGACTTCATTTGAGACCTGAAAGCAAAAAACTTGCAAAAGCGAAAACAACACACCTTGAATATTCATTATTCATCCTAAAGCCCAGAGTGCAGCTGAATTATGGAGAAGTGTCGCCCGGCAGCCGAGCGCCGCGCTGGGGGAATGTCCAGAGTGGCAGCGCTGAGAAGAGTTTGCCTGGAAAGAGACAGAAATTGTGCAACTTTGTGTCTTTTCTTTTGTGTTCACTCCGGGGACACTTTGTTCCTTTTGAGAGACGAGACGACGCTTCACATTCCAGTAAAGTCTTTTTGTCTTCTTGTTTTAATAAACAAGCCACAGCGACGGCCTGTCGGCAGCTGAAACCCTTTCTGTCGGCCCACGTAATATTCCTGACAGCTTCTGGTGTAATGTACTTTCACATTTACTTGTGTTTAAGAGACACAAAGACGCAGGAAGAAAACCAAACAGAACATTTATTGTAATATGTTCAACATCTACAGCAGCGACTCTTCTTCCTCGCGCGGATTCCTTTGGATTCACAGCAGGAAAGTTCCCATCATCCCTTGAAACAAAAAAAGATCTTAACATTAAAGGTCATGATATACGGTTGGCATTTCCAGTGTTGAAGGGAAATCGTGGCGGTCAGTGGTGTTTCTCACTTGTGCTCAGTGTGGATAACGAAGCCTGTCATCTTATTGGCTTCGCTGCTCCGTCTCAGAATACAGACTTTATATATAATAATATTTCTTCTTGTAAATATAAGGTAGGTTTGTATTTTCAGTTTAAATCAGAACTGAAACACAAACTGCTGCTCCAGGCGTCATCACAGTTCTCCGGACCAGAGGTTTTCAGGCTGTGAGGCAAATGGAAAGATGTGAGGCGTGAGCCACAATTTGCATCGAAATTCGTGCTGCTCCTCGAGTCATAACATCTCAACTCCCACACATCATGCTCATATTTTTAGATCCAGTGAGACTCACAGTTCTCGGGGTTATCTCTGTCTCTGATGTCCATGTGAAGAATTCTCCATTAATCCTCGTCTCAGAAGATCCAACATAAAAACCGTTGACGCAACTAAACTCAGTGCGACTCGGTGTGTTTTTCCAAAATATTCTTCAGTGTCTCATAAAACCCGCAAATGAATCATGTTGTTATCCATGCGTTTTGTTTTTGTCCCAGGTATCCCCACAGCCATGCTGGAACCCACCAGGCCGCTGCCCACTTTACCTTCTCGACGGACACACTCCACCTCCGAGCGCAAGCCCGACCGTCATTCCCGTCCGGCGCGTCCCCCCGGTGACCGGCCGGCGCTGCCTGGAAACGGCAAACCCAACATCTGTGACGGCAACTTCAACACCGTGGCCTTCTTCAGACGGGAGATGTTTGTTTTCAAGGTGAGAGACGGAAGAAAACAAAGCTTTTTCTGGAACGTTCATTGGTCTGAAGAATAAAAGTTACTGATACAAGTGAATAAAAAGACGAGGATGTGAATTGAGTCAAATGAAGCAACAAACAGAAAAACCTTGAAAAGAACTGAAATTCGCAGCGGAAACTAAATGTTTTCTATTTCTATTTGTGGAACGTTATGCAGATTTTCGAGCCGGGTTAAAGGGGCCCAGGTATCAGGAGGTTAAAGTCTCTGCAGCTGCCTGTGTTAGCGTCTGCGTCGCTGCTATTGTTACACCCAGCGCGAAAATCACAAATACTGAACGCACTAAAAACTCTCTGTCAAATTCAGGCTGCATGTTTTTCCCTGTCGGTGGTGAATGGGCGTCAGCTCCGGCTGAGGGTGACTCATGCAGCTCAGGGGGACGCTGGGGAAAAAGCTTAATTGCACAGTAAGTGGGGAAGTTGCAGGAACCTAAGTGAAGCAGTGAGTGATGTGCGGCCACTTTGCTCAGTAACGTTCGCTCTGATCCACGAGGTTCGATTAACTGTGATAAAACATCGTCTGCTCTCATGGTTTCCTGAGGATCCTCAGGTGAAACCAGGGCTGCTCATATGGTGCCATCAAGCTCCAGGATCACCAGATAAACACTTTGATTACAGCTGCGTTAGTGCCGTGACATATCCCAACACACTTCAAGCATGTAAAAACCAAGTTCCACTTGACGAGCGAATGACAGTCAGGTGGTGTTGAGCAGCTGCGAGAGCATTTGTGGCGAGTCTACCTTGGATGGTTAAAATATTACGGCTGATAATCAAAATCTCTGTTCAGAAAGTGAATGACGGGATGTCTTTAAGTCACTAGTGAGCGCCATCTGCTGGATCACGAGGGAAAGTGTTTCAGTCTGATGTGATTCTATTCTGTATACATTACAGTTCGTATATGAATTTTCCCCCACGTTGGAATGAACGCAAACAGCAGGGGGCGACACGAGGCGGTGTCCATGAATGTCCACATATAGCAAATCTGCTCATGTGGGACCAGACATCAAAATGGTGGAACCGAGAGAGAAGAGAGAGCTCTCTGTTTAATGTATTAGACGTGTGTGTGTGTGTGTGTGTGTGTGTGTGTGTGTGTGTGTGTGTGTGTGTGTGTGTGTGTGTGTGTGTGTGTGTGTGAGACAGTCGCACACTGAGCAGCAGAGGACGAAGAAAAATCCATTTTGATGTCTCTGATCTTTAAACTGAATGTTAGAAAAGGTCACAGACCCGTCTCTCTCTCGTCTGTACGCACTTCCTGTCTGTCCCCCGTCTCACCCCCCCTCACCCACCCTCTCTACCTGTCTGACCCTTCGTCTGTAGCAGCGCTGAACGTTTCATCCTCAGTTTTAACTCTCCATACCCTTTGGGTTTATTTTTACCCACGTTCTTTCTAAACTGGCTTCACTTTTCAGTTCAGCAGCAGTAGTAGTGTGGCGACACCTAGTGGCTGGAGACATTGTGTTTTTGGGGTTGTTGAATTGAACTCAAAGATAACTGTTAGAATTTAGTGGCCAGAGGTCAAAGGTGAAGGTCGTTGCGATCTCATAAATCATGTTTTTGGTCTTGTGAACGTCAAATCTCAGGAACAGCTCCAGAGAATCCTCTAGATTTTGGTACAAATGTTTAGTTGGACTCACGGATGTCCTGATTAGAATTTGGAGCTCACAGTTCAAACTTTTTTTTGCCTTGTGAACATCTTATCTTAAGAACGCCTCGAGAGAATCCTTTGAAATAGAGCACACATGTTCACTTAGGCTCATGGATTAACTGATTACGTTTGGGTGACCAAAGGTCAAAGGTCACCGTGGCCTCACAAAACATGTAGTTGGCCTCTGGATCACAATATCTCGAGTCTGGCTTTTGGGATTTTGTTCAAATTTTGACCAGTTTTCACTTGGACTCAAAGATAAACTGGTGGTAATTCTAGTTATTGCTGTGACTGAAGAACCGTTCAGTGAATACAAATCTAAAATGTATGTGCAAAACCTTAAACAACGCAACAATCTCAGGATATGGACACTTTAACTGGCAGATATGGGATTTGATTGGCTAACGTAGCTGGATGATGTCACTCTGTGTTATGACGAAGGTTGAGGAAGATGGATCCAGACAAACGAGACAAATACAAGGGACAGCAGCTTCATCATCATCATCAGTGATCTCCTTCTCAGCTCTGGACGAGGGTACATTAGGACACAGAGCAGTAAGAGCCAGTGGGCGTTTCTACGGAGACACTCATTATGGGATGTTTCCACGGTGAGAAACGCTCATGGCTTCTTTCACTGGATGGGAAGCATCGATTTTCTTCTGTTCAGACAGAAAAGCATTAGTGGCCAGAGGATGATGTCGGATCAATTGAGACGGAGTGTGTGTGTGTGTGTGTGTGTGTGTGTGTGTGTGTGTGTGTGTGTGTGTGTGTGTGTGTGTGTGTGTGTGTGTGTGTGTGTGTGTGTGTGTGTGTGTGTGTGTTTGTGTGTGTGTGTGAGTGTACATCTTTACCATCGTTGTGAAGACATTTTGATTTAGAAAACTTGGATCTAGGGCTCAGGAAAGAATTAGGTTTAGTTTAAGGTCAACATGAAAAGACGTGTGTGTGTGTGTGTGTGTGTGTCTCTGTGGGGACCAGGCTTTGTCCTAGATTCACTGAAGCCAAATGATGAGGAGCTAAGATTGATGCTTTGCCTTCCTCTTCTCCTCTTCCTCTCTTTTTTCTCTCCGTCTCTCTCCTCCTGCTTCTCTTTCTTTCTCCTCTCACCTTCCTTCACTTCTCTTATCTTTGTCTTCTGTCCTTTTATACCCTGTGTCTTCTCTGGGTCCATTCTGTCCTTCTGGTTACCCCTTGCTTCTTCATTTTAATGACTTTAAGGGTGACTAGTGGTTCTATGCTATGTTTTGTGAACACGATATCTCCAGAACTCCTTGAGGGAATTTCCTCACATTTGGCACGAACATTCACTTTGACTGATTTCATTTTGGTGGTTGAAGGTCAAGGTCACTGTGACATGGTTTTTGGTCGTGTGAACGCATCATCTCAGGAAAGCCTTGGGGGAATTTTTTTACATTTGGTACAAATGGATTATTAAGGCTGCTGCGTGCTGTCATTAATAGATAGCAACACAGAGCTGTGTGTCATCTGCGTAAGAGATAGATACCAAGTTTCAATGATCCGACAGAGAGGAAGCATGTGTACTGAGAATAGCAGTGGGCCAAGGATGATGCCTTGAGGAACACCACAATTAAAACGGGCCACAGAGGAGCTGGAATTGGCCCTGACCACAGAGAAGGTGGCTTTATTGAAGAGGTATGAAGGTAGTAGGTTTAGTGCAAAGACCAGGTTTGCAGAAGGTGGAGGAGAATAGAGTGGTCTATCGTGTCAAAGGAGGCGCTCAAATCTAAAAGTAGCTGTGCAATCGCCTCCATCAGCCGTTAAAAGCAGAGGATTTAAAATTTTCATGAGAGCGCCTACATGTGAAGGGTCACAGGTCGGCTGAGGAGACTTTTACGTCAAACACGTATGTATTATGAATTAAAGATACTGATGCTATAATTGGCCACAGCTGTGTAACGAGCAGCAGCTCTGCCATTGTTCAAAAACTTGCTTATGAGGTACAACAATCACACGTCATTCTTTTCATTGTCGGCTTTGGCGGCACGTCAGCATCTATTGATGGTGAACTGCGGGGGTTGTGCATGTGCGCCCACGTCCACTGACTTACAACAACCTCATGAAATCCGACTCTATACAAACCTGCAGTAACTCAGTGATTCAGAAACGTCTTTAAACGTCTGTGACTCATTTGGACCTTTGTTGAATGAGGCTGCCGGTGTGGTTCTGAACAAAGTCGCTGTTGATACTGAGTTTGGAACCTCATTATGTCCTAGGACCGGTGGTTTTGGCGTCTGAGGAACAACAAGGTGCAGGAGGGTTACCCCATGCAGATCGATCAGTTCTGGAAAGGCCTGCCACCTCGCATCGACGCCGCCTACGAGAGATCTGACGGCAAATTTGTCTTCTTCAAAGGTACGAAACCATCATGGAACAAGCTGGAACCCGGAAGAACAGGAAACCTCAGTTCTGTTTGTCAAACTGGGGCCTTAGAAACAAATGCTCCGAACCCGCCTGACAGGACAATGCTAGTGATCACTTTGTTTTGGTGTAAGATGAGTTCGTTTTTTGTGGAGATTTATTTTGTGCATTACCTTATTTTTCTGTTTTACATAATCGAATTAATAATAATACAAAAATAACTGTATTTATATTACACTTTTCAAAACAAAGGTACAAGGTGCTTTACAAGTTAAAAATGAACATGAAGGCAAACAATAGGAAACAATTAATGGTGATTATGTACATATATTATTGTATTCTGCTCTTTAATTTAAATCTGGAACGATATGCATGTGACATGAGTGATGTGTAACGTTGGCGTAGTGATATCATGTAAGTTGTGGTGAGTTCAGGTTTCCCATGTTGTGGATTCACACATTCAGATGAATCCCCCTGCTCTTGATTTACCCACAGACATGCCGTGTGTTATATTTGAGTTATGAAGATGTTTTATATCAGTAAAATGATTGATTAATCTTTTATAAACCCATTAATTAAAGCTTTTAATCACTTTATAAAAGCTGCCTTATCAGTTAAAGTCACTCGCTCAGGGAAGTTTCTTTCACAAATATCAGTGAAATTTAGTTTTCTCAAAATTTAGCTGATTTCACTCCCGACCGGCAGTGGAGGAAACTTTGCCACCTGACAGAGTGACGTCCAGATCTCCGTCTACCATCTGCTGAGGCTCCTGCTCGCTGCACGCCTCCTCAAACTCTATTTAGTAAAGTGTGAAATAGAGA
>NC_061485.1:1663525-1666025 GCF_022539355.2 Hippoglossus stenolepis
TCTCTGTCTGTCTGTCTGTCTCTCTCTCTCTCTCTCTCTCTCTCTCTCTCTCTCTCTCTCTCTCTCTCTCTCTCTCTCTCTCTCTCTCTCTCTCTCTCTCTCCCTCTCTCTCTGTCTGTCTGTCTGTCTCTCTCTGTTATTCACTAAGGTATTCTCCTTTCTCTCTCCTCCTCCTCCCTCCTTCTGTATCTCTGTCTCACACACACTGTCCCGTTTGTCCCTCAGCTCCGTCTCTCAGGCGTCCCACAATATTGCCCTTCAATAAAAAAAACTACTGGGACCAAAACTCTGAAGCTGCAGAGAAACACTGAGTCACAATAGAAATGTTATTGCCTCTAATGAGATTCTGCACCGCGGGGAGCTGAGGACACTGAAGACGTTTTTCACTTGAGCAGAACATGTGAAGAAAAGCACAGTCACTGAATGTTTCCTTAGAAAAGTGTTGTTTTCCTGTGATATTTGAGATATTTAACCTCAAGCATCCGGGCAGTGCAACAAACAAAGAAAACCAGGGAAGTATGAAACTGTCAGAGCACAAATACACATTCCCATTAAATCAAACCTTTGTCGACTTGAATCCTTCCTCAACCAGATAAAACTGTAGATCAGTGTGGACCGATGCTGTATGTAGAGTAGAGAGTCATCAGCGTATCGTGACAGATTAGATGGAACATCACAATATGATTCACCCGAATGTATCAAATATGAATCCTCTTTCTTCCTCTTTGCCCTCCTCAGACTACACATACTTCTACAAGGGGAAGGAGTACTGGAAGTTCGACAACCAGAAGCTGACGGTAGAACCTGGATATCCAAAATCTATCTTACGCGACTGGATGGGCTGCGACCAGTCCGACATGGAGCGCTCCGGCGGCAGCGGTAACCGCGGTGACCGCCAGCTGCCCCTCGACGACGTGGACATCATGGTGACCATCAATGACGTCCCGACGACGGTCAACGCCATCGCCGTGGTGATCCCCTGCATCCTGTCGCTGTGCATCCTGGTGCTGGTGTACACGATTTTCCAGTTCAAAAACAAAGGAGTGCAGCAGAACACCCTGGCACAGCACTACTACAAATACCCCGTTCAGGAGTGGGTATGACAGGCAACCTTCCCCCGAGGAGGTCAAAGTTCACAGGTGAAGTGGTTGTGATGCTGTTGGCGAGCTAATGTTGGCTAATGGCTAAAAACACTAGCAGAGGAAAGTGGACAGTCGATGCTAAAAGACGGTAACTGGCTTGAAACTCACGACCGGAAGATTCGTGACTTTGTCTTTTTCAAACAAACTGAGAACTCGTCCACAGATACTGGAGGAGGATCTTCCCGAGGACACGATTTTTCAGTCTTGACCTGATGATGCGACACTGAACTTGGACTCCTCGTCTGGGACCTACGACACACAGCTCTCCTTCTCAGTGGAAAGAGCGAGGAGGAGGCCAGACGACGACAGCTTGTATCGTGTGAACTTCTTCAGCTAGTAAGATGAGATTTAATTTAAAAAAAAGAAATGAATAAAAACATCACACTTGAAGATAAATGTAGGTAGAAAGGCCATAACAAAGAAAACCAAGGATTTCTCCGTTGTATGGAAACTGTCAGAGGACATTTTCCTCTCTTTTAGCACCAGACACAACAAAAGCATTCCCATCACCATCAACTCAAACTCGACTTTAATCCTCCCTCAACTTTTTAAAATCTGTGTAGATCTACACGGTGTGGCGCGATGCTGTGTGTAGAGTAGTGAGTCATCAGCGTATAGTGATAGATTAGCTCAGCGGCCTTATCTCGAACACGTCTGCTCATATTTAACATCCACGCATCCGGGGCCCGTATTAATCGAGCCGCTCGACGTAAAGTAATGAAAAAACTAACATGACAACAAGCGATTTTTCTTAAAACAGGACCTTTCTTAAACATGTTTTCATTAATTGTACAAAATATCGTAATTGATGATGAAAACTACGTCGGCTGATAGAAAAGTGGTAGTTTTATCCCACTGTTTGCATTTTATTCATATATGTAATAGAATGTTGCACCACACTTTTTTAGAATTTAGTTTCTATTTCAACCAATTTCTTATTTAATTCCTATTTATACATTCTAAATATATTCGATTGTTAATTTTACATGTTTACTGCTATTTGAGATATCGAGGATTTAACTCAAGTAAAAAGAAGCGTTTGAATAATTACGAGTACACTTGTTTTTGGAGAATAACATATCACTGAGTGAACAGTTTATTTCTTTTTTAACAAACAGCTCAGCAGATGAAGTGTAAATCCTCTCGTCTGATTGGCTCGTTCTGCTGGAGCTTTATGGGATGTGGTCACTCGGGAGCTGCTCTTTAACTTTGCTCTACGTTACCTTGTTGTAAGTAGCAGGAAGTTGTTTGATAAATGTGTCTTAAAGCTCACAGGAACTTTTTAAATTGTTATACACGTTTTTTATCACATTTCAGTTTCTGTTTTTCTGTTTTTATTTATTTGAAGTATTCTAATG
>NC_061485.1:1671025-1741025 GCF_022539355.2 Hippoglossus stenolepis
CCTCCATCAACAGTCCCCACATCTCAAGTGACTGGATCCAGGGTTTTATTTGATCTGCAGCAAATCACACACAGAGCGGCAGAATACGAACATGTTCAGGTAGAGTTTTAATGCATAAATAAATAAAAAGTCACAACTGAAAACTCATCTTCACTGGTTTATTTTTAACTGACATTAAAAGTCATATTTGTTTCTAGAGAAGAATCAGTGCAGATCTCTGAGGGACGTCGCTGTGGGTTTGGAGTTGGGCTTCACGTGACTCAGTCTTCCTTTAACTTGCCTGTTGTTGCCTTTCATTTCTAATGTTCTCTTTTATTAAGAACAATATATATATACACATATATATATATATATATCTATCTGTAGGTGAATTAAACATATCAGAAGTAGCCCGGGCAGAGTGAAGAAGTTCCACTAAGACCACGTGTCGGGAGGTTTTATCAGAAATAGCTTTAAGAAAGATTCAACTCAGTTTGTTTTTCTTATAAAGAAAAAGACCTTTTGTGTAAATACAGTTTGATTTCTTTGGGTTTTTTGACTAAATGGGTTGATTATAAAATCTAAATGAAAAAAATCTGTCCTTTGCTCACCACTAACTGATGCACCCTGTGGACTTTATTTTAGTTTTATAGACTCATCATGTTTCCAGTCAAACGTCAGCTCATGTAAATATAAAGAAAAGTTACAAAGTTTTGTATTTATTTCTTATTTCAGATCCTCATCATTTGCACATGAACCATTTTATGACGATGCTTATACTGAATAGGCAAGTTTGAGTTACTGGTTATTCTGTGATTCAGTTTTATTCATGTAAACGTTAACAGAAATGTTTTTTTAATGTTCGGTTCAGTTTGACTGTCCCATGCCAATTATATACCAATAACACAACGTTCTGTTAACAATGAAACGTCAATAAAAGTCAAACCTTCATGGACTGTGACTGGGTTTCATTGAGCTCAGGGAAATTATCCAGATCTCATCTGTTTGAATTCAGTTTATTTTGTCTCATACATTAATTTGTTTATTTATTTTTGCTGTTTTCTGAAAAATGCTGTTAACTTTTTATATTTAATGTATTTTTGACATTTCTGTTCCTTTTCATTGCTCGTTGTTCTCATCGTGTGATGAAGCACAAAACCTAAACGGTCTCTGATCAGACTCAAACATCTGCTCATCGTTTTTATGATGAACATCACTCTGCTGTTAACATGTGCATTTCATAGTTTCTCCATCGACCTGATTCCAGATGAACGAACAGCTTCGGGGCGTCGGTGAGATTCTGTTCAGGATCAATCCACCACATGTGCAGGACACGTCTGCCGGCTGGTGTTTTGCTGAAATGTCCCTTTAGGGATAAACATGCATCGTGTGAAACCACCTGTCCAGTGACGAGGCCGGACTCACGCCTGCAGCTGCATTTTCATTTCATCGCAGTTTAATGTCACTTTCACAGGAAGCTTTGATGTTTTCAAACTGAGGCTAAATACATGATTTGTTCTTTATGTCTGTTTGATGAATTGTTCTGTTTGACAACCGGTGTCACTGCAGAGCGACGGCCTGATGTTTGTTGGACCTGCACCTACACAAGGACGCACGTGCACACGGGTGGACACACGTGCACACGGGTGTCTGAAATGATTTGTCCTGAGCATCATCAGTGTTCATTGAATCAGTATTTTAAGTAAATAACAAAAGGGCTTTGTGTAGTTTCATTTAAGATCCACAGGGAAATTATCATCAGGTTGCCTTCACTTTTCAAAATCCTGTTTTTGACATAAAGATGCAGGTAAAAAGAAATGTGGGTGAATCTGGAACTAAGAACACAAACACACGGACATGGTTCTATCTTTACAGAGCTGTTCCTGTGAGTTTATAGAATATGTGATTTAATACACTCTTCTTTGGTTCCAGTAGTTTTACTGAAGAAACACAGTTCATACGGCAGAGCTCACATCTGTTACACCTTTGTTTCAGGGAAAGAAACAATAGAAAAGTGGATTCATCTGTTTCCCCGGAGGTGTTTGGACCTGGAGCCATCGTCTGTTCTTCCAACTCGTCATCAACGCTGCAGGACTTTATTTAAAGAATCACATAATACAGCTTGTACAAGGGACTCGTTCTTCAGTGGTCGAGCTGCTGCACCAGAACCAGTTCAGTACCAGTTAGTGCAGGAGATCATGAAACACATGTCGTCCACCTTCCTGTTTCCCATCCTGCACTGGGGCAGCTCTCCTGTGGAAGAAAGCAGCGTTATTGAAATACAGCGACAGTTCAATAGTCTGACATCAGTGAATATGAGCTGCAGTGGGAGAAGTACACAGATTACTCAGATCTTTACTGAAGTAAAAGTACCAGTAATGTAGAAATACTCCATTACAAGTAAAGGTCCAGCTTACAGCCTATAAGCCAATCACAGAGCTCCACATCATCTAAAGTGGACTGCAGTAGGAACACGCCCCCTTTTCCAACAAGCCGTCCAGCGAGGACAAAGTGTAAGAAACATTTTAATCTGTGGAACGCAGAGTTTATGATCTGAGTTTAATTCAACGTGAAGATGAGATGTGGGATATTTCATCGGTTTATAATGAGTCTGATTGATGAGGTTTGTATTAGATATCTACTTCAAATAGTACAAAACATCAGTGAGTGTTAAAGCTTCACTTTAATTATTGACGTTTAATTAAATTATCTTGTGATTTTATGTTGAAACTTTCCATTGGAATCGGATGAATGAATGAAATGTTGTTTTGGAGTTTTAATGTGAGAACTGAGAGTGAAAATATTAGAAATAACCAAGTCAATGGTGAGAAGTTAAAAAACCAGAAGCAAAGCTGTGCTACATAAATGTGTTTTCATTTCGGAGATGTTTCTGAGATCCTCCGTCGTTTCTCACGATCGTACTCGTTCTACTACTCAACGTGTTTGGGTCCGACTCGTTCACAACAGCAGGAAAATGTCGGGTCCATTCCTGTGAGGGGTGGACGTCTTCGTCTTCTACGTGTACAGCTCCTCTTCTTCATCCTGAGATATTTATTATAAATTATATTTATTTTATGTTAGAAACCTCATCAACACGTCCACTCGCTCTCTGGGAAGCTTCCACACATTGTCCTGCTGTGTCCTCACATGGACTCACGAGGACATGTTACACACATTTTACCAGGAGGCTGCAGGAGAAGATCCAGAACATGTCCAGAGACACTGACTCAGACATTTGTTCTCACATAGAGAACCTGGAGAACATGTGAGGAACATGTGAGGAACTTGTCAAGAACATGTGAGGAACATGTCAGGATTTCAGTGCATTTCTGAAAGCAGATTCATTTATTATATTTTTACTGTCCTATCGTTCTGTATATTTTTTATGTTAAGTCTTGATGTGAAACGTAGAAGTGGAATAAAAACTAATTCCCTCTGAAATGTGCTGGTGAGTAACTGAGAACTGAGTAAAAGTACTTAGTTACTCTCTGGTGTGAGGACAAACCTTCAGAGGCGTCGTCGGACTCGTGATGATTTTCATCCTCGTCTTCTCTCTCCTCGGTCTTCTCCTCGCAGCTCTGCTCTCCGCCCATCACAGGAAGTCACAGCTGGTGCTGAACACACAGGCACAGACACAGCGTCCAGTAGTTTAGTTTATGAACCGTAACACAAAGCACAGCCCAAACCAACGGGTTTCAAACTACAACCAGCAGCGTTTACAGAACTCTCCCTCTCCGTGTCGGTGGGCCACGTATCTGCCTGATTCTCGGGCTGCGTCGACCTCGGAGGCCGTTTGGTCTACGGAGGATTTCCTGCTTACGTCACCAGCTTGTCTCGCTCTTGACGTTGTGCTGTTGTAACTATCTCAGAATCAGAAATACTTTATTGATCCAGAGGGTTTCACTTTGGGTCCACGTTGAGATGAGCGGCAGCAATTCTGAGGTTCACGACCTGACGCCACAACAAGACGCCATGACGCCGGCGTCACTACGGCGACTATAAGCCTTAAAGCTCCACACGGGGAAAAGTCAAAGGACAAATAATCAGTGCAGTCTCATTGACTTGTATCTTAAAAAGACACAGGAAGCTTTCAGGAGCTGAAATGAGATGGAGAACGGAGCGAGGGAGCAGAGACAGATCTTGATGGAGTGGAAGAGAGATGGAGATAGAGAGGAAGAGGAGGAGGAGGAGGAGGAGGAGGAGGAGGGGGGAGGAGGAGGAGGAGGGAGGAGGAGGAGGAGGGGGAGATCACAGCCTCCCCTGTTATCAGCTCGGACATCTCTAATCCTGTCCAGAGTGATCCGTCCAGGACGCCAATCCAATCAAACGCAGCACAATCAGTTTAGCGGACGCCGCTGATGGGATCATCTCGCTCTGCTTCACACTTCACACGATCGCTGTGCGAGCCGTGAAAGCTTTCAGGGCCGGCGGTAATGCATGCTGGGAAATTGCACATGACGGGGACGGTTGTCAGACGTCGTCGTTCACGAGACAAATTGAAAGACCAAGGTGAAAGACGCCCGGCGGCACAACAGGGCTGCGGCTAACCACTTATTCTAACTGCGGATTCATCTATTGATTATTTATCATCGACTGTGTCTTGAATTTATTATAAAGTATATTCTTGATATGGAAATCCTGATCCTGATGGCGTCAGCTGGTCGAGGACTATGATCACAACCAGACTTCTTGATAAACAACATGTCTCCTCACCTCTTCTACCATCAGGAAGTCCTCAGTTCCTCTGCTCCTTCATCTCCATCACACATTCTGTAGAAACACTTTCAACATGATGTTTCAAACTGGTTCTTCTCATGTAGTGAATCCTGTTGTTGTGGTGATGTGTTCAGTTCCCAGATAAAACCATGTCGGACATCGGCAGGTTTCACAAATCTAATCTTTATTCTTGTAAAATCACGCCTTTTTTTTCCTAATAATATAGCAGCTTTCATCTTTGACTTATTCTTGCCAAATTACGATCTTATTCTCGTAACATTATGACTTATTTTCCTCTTGAGATTGCAACTTCTTTTCCTCATATCATCACTTTATTTTTATTCTCGTAAGACGCCTCGTTTTTTCTCGTAGACTTCTATAGAAAGTAAAATGTTGCATCAAGTGGAGTCGCCCTCTGCTGGTCATTCCACAGAATACAGGTTTCAGGCCCTGCCATATTGGCTTCACTTCTACACTCATTTCCTCGATGAAGCTCGATGTTTCTCCACAGAAACAAAAAGCTGCTGAGTATTTTCACGAGAAGCAGGTTTTACTCAGCTCGGTGACGAATGGAGGCAAAGTGTCGACGAGCTGCAGTAAATCCAGGAGCGTCTTTAAAATGAGAAATCAGCTGCCTGTGAAACGTGTGACGGCTGAAGCCTCAGTTTGTCTGCGAGGGAATAACTTGTGATAACGTTCACATAAAAGTTGATTATGGGATTCACCTCCGCTTCGCTCTGAAATATAACATCAGAGAGGGAGCGTCTGCCGCGCGGACATAAAAACATGGCCACGGCGGCGATGAAGCAGCTCAGGTTCCAGGAATTTACTAACAACGTCCAAATCTCTTCCTCCTCGGACGAGATGTTGACGAAGTATTTTGATGATGAAGTTCAAACACTGAAGTCTAAATGAGATGATGTCATCTGAAGGTGACAATCACGTGTTATTAAAGTGATGAACAGAGCAGCGGCAAAATGACAAAGACTAAAAACGCTTTATGAGCACTTTAAATAAATCTGCCATCTTTTATTGTTTTTCTATATAACGTGTATTTTATTGTTGTCGATCTCCACATCCTTCATTCATGAACTTCAGAGCCTCTCCATCAGAATCCAGTCGCCTCACTTCCTCTCCACAGCTGTCGGAGAGAGAGCCGAGCTAAATATAGCTGCTTCTGTCAGCTCCTGTTCTGTTGTGACTCCAGCGCCTCCTTATCTCCGTCACCGCTCTCGCTCTTTTCGCCTGGAAACCAAGTGAATCTGTTTTCTCAACCCGACTCCACAGCCTCACGCGACCCACAGCTGCAGGCGTCAGCTCAACCATCGCTGTTTTCACACAGGACCTCCGGACGATGTCCAGAATATTGTGCCTGGACATTTTCTGGACTTTGTGTTTCTCATCTGGGAGGTTGATCGTCAGTGTGTGGGGGACATTCAGAAAAGAGGCGGAGCCAAAACCTGCGTCTCCGTTATAATCCTTGTCATGAAAGGTTCAGCGTGAAGGAGTCATTCACATGTTCAGGTATCGAACATGTGAACGTAAAAGTCCACTTGTCTACGAAACCTAAAGATGTCACGCAAGATAATTAGTGACATCTAGTGGTGAAGTAACATATTACAAACAAAAACCACGCAGACATGAAGTCTGAAAAATAGTTTTCAAGAAAGTTCCAGAAAATGTCCAGAGCAGCTGACTCAGACAGTGACTGTGTTCTCTCGGACTTCAGCGCTGGTCTGAAATCAGCTCTGTTTGTTCTCTGTCGTGACCTGACACTTTAAGGGTTGGTAGTTTGATTCCTGGGGCAACCCTGCTCACGACGGGCTACATGAATTCATGGAAGGAGAAGTTTCTATTAAACGTTGTGTTTTGTTTCCTTCTCCTCCAGTAAATGAAAGTCTGTGACATGAATGGAGTTCACCCACTGGGAGATCCTTCAGGTAAACCAGCTCACACCAGCAGATTCATTCCAGCCCAGTGACTGACTGAAGCTTTAATCCTCCGTGTTGAGCGGTGAACCAGGCGTCTGCCACAGCCGTTCACTTGATCAGCTAATGACCGATTATCACAGAGACGTGTGCTGGATTCAGCTTCTTAAATCTGAGAGGAAACAGAACCAGGCATTTTAAGGTTTGGTAAATTATAACGTGAACGTATTCATGTTGTTTTTATCAGTATTAGTTTGACATGACGCAGACAAAATAAATAATTCACTAATCGAGAAAATAATCCATTAAAAAAATGTACAATGTAACAAATTCATTCTTGTAACATAATTACTTTATTCTAGCAACACATTTTCTTGCAATATAAAAACTGCTTGTAATAATATTTCTTTGCTCTCGTAATAAAACGTTTCGTAATATGACTTTATTCTTCCAATATTGTGACTAAAATTTGGTAATGACTTTATTATCCTATTACCTCAGCCCCCCCCCCCCCTAAAACGTTTCTAATACTCATACATCATAATAGAGTAGGATGAGAAGAAAGTAATATTATGACTGTATTGTTG
This sequence comes from Hippoglossus stenolepis, assembly GCF_022539355.2. Lineage (NCBI taxonomy): Eukaryota > Metazoa > Chordata > Actinopteri > Pleuronectiformes > Pleuronectidae > Hippoglossus > Hippoglossus stenolepis. Next base: position 1,678,236 of record NC_061485.1, read on the forward strand.
TATTAATATTGATTAATTTAATGTGATATCACCTTTTTCTCTAAACCTCAGACCCTCTGGTTGAAACGCTCCAGATGTTTCCAGATGTTTCCAGGTGTTTTCAGGTCAAACTGCACAAACACAACATGCAACATGTGTGTAAATGTGTGTAAGTGTGTGTGTGTGTGTGTGGACCTAAAGGTTTTCAGAGTGTGTGACATGTTTACAGCAGTGAGAGCTCCGCCCACACACACGCACACAAACACTTTCTCACAGGAACAGAGACACACACACATACACTCTCTCTCACACTCACACACACACACACATACACTCTCTCTCTCACACGCACACGCACACACACACTCTCTCTCTCACACGTACCCACGCACACACTCTCTCTCTCTCACGCGCACACGCACACACTCTCTCTCTCTCACCTGATCTCCTCTCAGCTGTTTTGTTTCCAGGCAGAATGTGAGGGAGAGAGGACCCGTCCACAGATCGTCCACCAGCCACAGGATGTCTCACTCTGAGTCTTTTACCAGACACACCGATGTACGTAGTAGAAGTCCCATTCATTCCCTGAATAGATCTGAATTACCAGCCATAACTTTTTAACCATCCGAGGTAGAAGTCTGATATCACCTGCCTTCAAAGAAAAAGTTTTGTTTTCTCATTTCAAGGAAAACTCCTGCACTACCCACAATCCTCGGGTGTAGGAGCGGCGTCCCTGATTGGTGGAGCTGCTGTTTAAGAAAACGCGTGCAAATAGAAAAAACATGTTCAAGTTAAGAAAGCAACTGCTTCAATTTGATGACGCTGCAGAAAGCCACAGCCCATGCAAACAGAGAAAACGACACAGGAGATGTTTCCAGGAAGAATTATGAACCTGCTGCAGTTCAATGTTCTGTGAGGTTCCATCACCACTGAGGAGTAGCAGCAGCAATAACACAATACAGCATTGATATACACTATATACAAACACACACGACACAAACCAAAATGGTTGCAAAACGCTATTAAGGACAAGGTTCAATTTAAGAGGCAGATGGAAGTCGTTAACAAAAGATCACTCGCAGTGTATTATGGGATGTGTAGTTCGGTAATATCAGTAAATTAATTATTAATAGTATTGATATCATGATTATTATTATTATTATTGATGAAACATGGACACTGAATGCGAGGCAGAGAAATATAAGTCAGAGTGATACATCTGGCTTTAAGCACTACGCCCACTCTTTGTCTCCTCCTCTGCCCCCTGCGGCAGTGACGTCACACAGGTGGCGAGCTAATGGAGGCGACAACAAACAAGACGTCACGCCGAGCGGGCGACGTGATTGGCTGAGAGAGCTGAGCTGCACGAGGACAGAAGAGGAGGAGGAAGGAGACAGCTCCTGTTGCTATGCAGGTTTATTATGAGGAGGAGATTCACACACACACTGAGCACAAACACACAGTCACACACACACACACACACACACACACACACACACACACACACACACACACACACACACACACACACACACACACACACTGAGCACAGCAGGGATATCATCAGATCATCAGCTGAGTTGTTCATATTTTTATTTGAGTGTCTTATTGTTATTGGGATTCTCTTCTTGTATTTTAACTTCTTGTTTTTATTGTTTCTCTTATTTTCTTCACTTGTCAGAAAACGTTATTATGAAAAGTGTTATTTTGATTCAGCACTTTGAAATAAAAACTAGAATATCACTCGATCTTATTCCTCCAACCGTCTTCATTTAAAACTAATCTCATGTTTTTGGCTCATCAGTCCATAGAACCTTGTTCCAGAAATGGAATGTGGGGAAAAGATCGCGTTGAACTGTTTATGATTCTATTATCACGTTATTTAACCATGACAGTTGTAGTTGCTACTTTTTCCCACTTTAATTAATAAAGTATTATTTTATTTAGTTGCTTGTGACAGACGTGCAGATGTTTTAATAAAGTTGTTGAACGACAGCGAGGATCAGTGTGATCATGGTTTTCTAATAAAGTTTTTTTTTCACTGGAGAAGATTTCACTGAATTTAGTGATGATGAAATGTTTCTCTATTTTTTTTAAATAATAAATAAAATGATACATAATGTATTATAATACATTAATATTATATAGAGTCTAAGACAATAACATATAAACGTGTGTAAGAACAATTACAGGTCAGTGTTTCACTGTTATATTCGTTTTTTTATAGTTAAAGATTAAAAAATAAGCCGAGTTCTAATGAGATATTTTAATTTATTTAGTATTGTATTTTATATAATTCATATATTTTATATTTTAAAACTGTTTTAATCTATAAAAAATTCAAACTCTAATTGTTATAAAAACAGATGGGGAGTTTGAATGAGACATTTTTTTACACGCAAAAAACATATATATTAGATTACTATAAAATTAGAGAACATTTTATAGATTAAAACATAATCTGAGTTTTAAAGAGATATTTGAATGTGATAAGAAGATTTAATCTATAGGATATTTTAACTTTAAATACATTAAGTACTACTTTATTTAAATTAAAGATATATTATATATAGATGAAAACAGATGTGGAGTTTAATGGGAATGTTTGTAATTCATTTTAAGCTTCAGTAAAATCTCACCGTAAAGTTTTGTCGTTAAATTGTCGCTGTTTTCTGACGCACTTCCTTACGTCAGCCGGAAGCGGAAGTGCACACGTGCGGTATCAGGGAGACACCACGCTCTTGAGGCCGCGAAACTTTCTCCGGTGAGTTCTCGTGTTTCCCCCGAAGCTCCGGAGCCTTCGGACCCGTTCCACTTCGGACTTCTCCCGGTGAGGCGTCGCTGGGACGGGACGCGGCTCGCTCCTCGTGTCCCCGTGTCCCCGTGTCCCCGTGGGTCCTGCGCGAGGAGCCGCAGCTCGTGTCTCACGCTGGTTTTCAAACACTTTCATCTTCAGTTGTTTTAAGCGTCGTGATCTTTGTGTTTCCAGCGTCACAGTGAAGCCTCGTGTTCGTCATGGCCGTCAGAGCTTCGTTCGAGAAGAACAATGAGATCGGCTGCTTCGCCAAACTCACCAACACCTACTGCCTGGTGGCGATAGGAGGCTCCGAGAACTTCTACAGGTGAGAGGGTCTGCTTCAGATCATCTGATCAGTCAGTCAATTAATCAATCAATCAATTTAATCAATCAATCAATCAGTCAGTCAGTCAATCAATCAATCAGTGCAGGAACTCAGGGTTGCCAGGTCTGCGTTTCAAAACCAAAACAGTCCAATACACTTTTAGCTGCAATCACTTTTAAAGTTCTACAGCATCACTCTTGGTAAATATATCATAATATATATATATATTATATAATATAATATAACACTCTAAACCAGATGCTGAGCTGTGGACCCCCCACTAGATGGAACATATTCCAGGAACCCCCTCATGTATGTGAAATACTTTGACATAGTCTGGTTTTATACACTTCTTATTAATTATGTGATACAAGAACACAAGAGAAATGTCTGAGAAATATATCAAACCTGCATTAAGGTTATGATCACCATGACAACACAGAATATATGATGATCTTAATGGGAAACCTGGGACCCCCCCCTCGGCAGTTTGCTGTGGAACCATCTGAGATCCACTGCTCCAAACAACCCGGGTCCTCAAATGTATGATTCCACATAGTTTATACAATACAGTTAATAATGCATTACTTAATCATAAACTCATAATAAATGTGTTAGTAGTCTGTGTATTTACTCTGAGCACTTTACCTTTTAATATATAGATTATTCACAATATCTACACTGATGAGCCACAACACAAAACCTGTGATTGGTTGTGATTTCACAAGACGACAGTAAATACATAAATCATAGAAACAGGGACTTCTTCACATCCAGGCTGGAAACAGAGAATAACAACAGTGTAGTTTGTGTTTTATGTGTAAATATCTCAAATGTACTGAAATAAAAGTTCCAGCTCAGCTGTTTATCTTGAAGTCAGTAAAACAGGTCAACTCCACCTGTGGACGGATAATTCAAAAGTAGCTCAATTCCATGGTGAAATATCAGACCTGGCAACCCTGAGCCTCTGACGTCATCACTGGGTTAACTCAGGTGAGTCGGCCTCAGTCACATGATTCACCAGGAACAACAGTTGGTGAGGAGTCGTCGTGGCGACGGCTCGACCTCCGGGCCGCGTGGTGCGTTGACTTGCGGCTCGGTGAAGAGACGACAGTTTGACGGTGACGTGGTTTGTGTGTCCGCAGTGTGTTTGAAGGAGAGCTGTCAGAAACCATCCCGGTGGTTCACGCCTCCATCGCAGGTTGTCGCATCATCGGGAGAATGTGTGTGGGTGAGTAATGCTCTGCAGACACACAAGCACACACACACACACACACACACACACACGTTTGTTTCCTCTTTCATCTACCTGTCTTTACTCTTGTTTTCTTTTACAACATCGTCCACATTGCGAAACACTTGTTCGTTGTTCACTTTTTGTCGTCTCGGTTTTGGTTTGTCCGGTGATCAGGGAACCGTCACGGTCTTTTGGTGCCGAGCAACACGACGGACCAGGAGCTGCAGCACATCAGAAACAGTTTGCCGGAAGCCGTGAAGATCCAGAGAGTCGAGGAGCGGCTGTCCGCCCTCGGTAACGTCATCGCCTGCAACGACTACGTAGCGCTGGTCCACCCCGACCTCGACAGGGTGAGACTGAAACACGCACCGCAGCCTTTTTATTCGTTCGTCTTTCTATTCTTTATTTCGTGGGGTTTTCCGAAGAGCCGTGAGGATAAACTAAGTAAATAAGATAAAGTTGTGAATGTCTGTTTGTCCACTAATCACCTTGGTTGCGTCTCCTTCTCCCGCTCAGGAGACGGAGGAGATCCTCGCCGACACCCTGAAGGTGGAGGTTTTCCGTCAGACGGTAGCCGAGCAGGTCCTGGTCGGCTCCTACTGTGCCTTCAGTAACCAGGGAGGCCTGGTCCACCCCAAGACGACGATAGAAGATCAGGACGAGCTGTCATCTCTGCTCCAAGTTCCCCTGGTGGTGAGTATCTGCCAACCCCAACAGCTAACCGCTAACTGGCTAGCTTCAAGTTCACAGCGACCACATACACACACTTCCTGTTTGAGAGCGACGCTGCCCCCCGTGGTTAAAACAAACCATCAAAATTCTTTATGCGTGAGTAAAGCTGATTTCCTGTTCAGGCCGGCACGGTGAACCGGGGCAGCGAGGTGATCGCCGCGGGGATGGTGGTCAACGACTGGTGCGCGTTCTGCGGCCTGGACACCACCAGCACAGAGCTGTCCGTCATCGAGAGCGTGTTCCGACTCAGCGACTCGGCACAACCCTCCGCCATCGCCACCAGCATGAGGGACTCGCTCATCGACAGGTGAGTCACGCCTCCACGCTCAGTTTTACTTTATATTCACTTCCAAAACATTCAGATGTCAACATCAAACTTAACAAGTCACATGTTTAATCACATCAAGTCTGAGCATTTATTTAAAACAGCTCAGATCTGACCCACTTTTTTATTGTTGACACAGACGGACTCAGTCATGACACACACACACACACACACACACACACACACACACACGGAGATACTGACTCAGGCATGTGTTTTCTCACGAGTTTAAATTGGAGGAACTGTCCTGACGTCCGAAAGCAGCTCTGATGAAGCTGTGATGAAACCTGCAGCTTCATGTTTCCACAGAAGAAGCAGCGTTGTTGTATTTTTGTTACCGTAACAAAGAGACGTTAAACAAACCTCCTGTTCTCTCTCCCATCAGCATGGCCTAAGCCATCTGTCGCCGTTTCCTGCCGTGGAGGAGCTGTGCTGCGATTGGCCTGGTCTCGCGTCCGACGCGTCCGCCTGCTGGACTCGTTCAGACGTCCCAGCGTCCCCTGCAGCTGTATGACATCATTTTCAATCTTCACTGAGACCGTCGTCGTTTAAAAAAAAAAAAAATCATCTTTCTGCAACGAAATCACCCGAGTAAAATAAGTTTAAAGGGAAGTCGGCCGCACTCGCTCATCAGCGGTGGTCGTTTTCCTCAGAGGCGGCCGTGAGGAAACCTTTCCACACGTTGAGGAATCAGATCTCAGCCTCTGTGTCTACGACGTGAATATTTTTAACCAGGTTGAAATGACTCCAGAAGTGATGAAGGCTCAAATAAAATCTAATAAATTGTCTGTGGTGAAATGTGTCGGGAGCAGAGTCCGTTTCCTCCACAGAATCACAACTGCTTCAGTTGGTGCAGCGAGGGCGCCCCCTGCTGGCTCGTGCCTGTTGTCACTGTTGTTGCTTTTGTTTTTCGTTTCCTCGCCCTCCACACACAAGCGACACGCGCTCCTTAAAACTGTCATCAACGTTTCCTGTCGCTTCTCTCGATGAAACTGTAAGAATATAAACTAAAGACGTGAATTAAAGACGTTATTAACCGAGTGAATAATAAGCTTCCTCACAAAATGTCTCATCTGTCTTTGTCAAATAAAATAAAATCACCTTCTTTTAATCTGTTGGTTTTTCTTCGGGGGGGGGGGATGCAGGGAATTCAGAACGAGTTAAAGCTGAAACTGAAACATTTGACTTTCAAATTTTTCTAAACAACTTATTTGAAGATGTAAAATTGGACAATAGGAAGTTTTTTTTCAATACTAATAGTTTATGGACTAAAACAATTACTGGGGGGGGGGGATGACCTGCAGGTAAATCCATTAGCATCTTGGTTGAGCAACTGCAAGTAGATGATGAGAACAGAAGTTTACTATGAGTTAACTGTTGATATTTAACTCTGCTGTTCACGTGACTGTGTTTTAAAGCTTTTATCTGGTTTGTTTTCAGATAAAGATTTTAGATTTTTAAATATCAATTTCCTTACTTTTAACCTTAAGCACCGTTAAGAGTCAACCTGGAAACTCAGAACTGTTCCAGTTATGGCAACAACCTGAAAATTCATTAAAATGGCAAAATATTCTGGAAATATTCTCAATTGTCCTGGAAATGGAAATCTTTACTGTGTTAGATATATATTGTCTTTCTGACTGGGAGCTCCATGTTGGTCTGGTGTAGTTTTATTACAGCCAATCACTGAAAGACAGACATCACACACTGAACATGACATATTAATAACCTCATGACTCTGATGCTCAGAGGAAAGTTCAACACAGGTTCATCTGCACAAAACACGAGGAAAACACTTTAAAGGCAACTTTTTTATTATTGTTTACTGGCAAATGCTTTGAATAAGGTTGTAGCAATGAGTCTATATACACCCTCCATGTCAGAAAGCCTAAAGGAAACACTAATATATTGATTATATGATCGTTTATACGCACACAGTCTTTTTGTTTGTTTTAAACATACACATTTATTTTCAGTTTTTGGTTTGGGAAACATCGAAAAAGGAGTCCTAAATAAAACAGTACATTTATATTTATAGCATAAAATCAATATACATTATAAAAACTGAACATGCAGTGTTTGTAGTGCGTCATAACCTGTTTTTGTCTAAATGAACGAAGGCGACAGACGAACAGATACAGAGAAGATACAAAAAGAAGAATCATTCTTATACAGTAAATCTGAAAAACAGAAAAACTCTACGCCAACTCTTATATTCGTATTAATTTATGTGCAAAAGAAGCTCATTCGTTTCCTACATTAAATACATTGTATTATGTCTAATGCTCAACTCTATGCTACCATGACACACGCAGCAATCTTACAAGCTCCGTAACACGAGGCCCAGAGGAGGCACCGCCACCACCCCCCCGCCCCCCCGCAGCGGAGAAATGATATTGAACCAGCGCCTCGGTTCACCTCAGCTTCACCGGGGTCTGGTTACGTTCCGGCGTTCGGCTCAGGCCGCCGCAGCTTTTCTCATTATACAACACGGCATCATTTTATTGATGCTGAAGCAGAAACACAGCGTCAGAACGAAAACGTCACGTCCCAGTCCGTCCCAGGCCAGATCACAAATCTCTCACTTGTGTATTTTCACTCGATATTTCTACTACTCGAAACAAACCAAGCGTGGAAGGCGAGTGTTTAACTTAACGACTGTTGGATGAGAGAAGCGCGTCCCTCAAGCTTTCATTTGAAACACTTGTCAGTGATTCTCCATGTTGTGTTCTACTTTTCTTCTGGAAGGTAAGAGGTTGTGAGTGTCTACGTCATCTTTTCCAAACGTCTCAGTTTCTGCTCGTCCAGAACTAAACGCACACTACGAACTGCACAGGTCACATGCTGCCTCTACACTGCCCCTACTGTCCATGTGTGTACTGCGTCTTGCAGATGTGTAGTGTTAGCTTCTGAGGACATAAGGGACACAGGACACGTGAGGCAGCCGTGACGAGTGAGCGTCGCTCTTTAAATCTATCTCTGTCCTCTGGTGTATTTGTGCTTGCGGAGCGAAAAGCTTTACAGTGAAGTGGGGCGCTGCTGTCATGTGTTGTTCAAACCCACAGGGGGCGTTATGGGACAAATATTGCACATGTAAAATTACTGTCGATATGAACGACGTCGCCAGGATTAAAGTTACGTTTCAGCCCGATTGTCAGCTACTCGGTAGCCAGGAGCGAGTCGGCGAGTCGATCTTCAGGCTGACGGTAAATGTACGATTCAAACAAACTCGGACATCGTTATGAAACACAAACTAAACTACAGCTAATATTTCAAACTAAAGACGCTAATTAAAAAAATCTAAGGTGTGAGTTAAAGAAGTGAGAAACGTGAAACAGTCACGATATATTTAAATCGACCTTCTGAACATTAGTGACTTCACTCGGCCGAGCGTCAGATCTGATCCTGAGCGATGACGAGTTGTGTTCGTCCGACACCACCTCAGAGTCTCAGACTTTTAGACTCCACTGCTCATGAATAACTTTAAGAATCAATCAATCAATCAATCGAGCTTTAGTGGAACTTTGGTTGTCCCACCCTTTCAAAATAAGAGACCTCAGAGAGAAAATTAAAGACTGATTTATGACTCTGGCGACGACCTCTGGCTTTTATAAGTCGTGATGCGTTTACTGACCAAACGATAAAGGTGCTCGACAGAGAGGGGGAGGGTTACTGACTGACTGGGTGAAGCTACGTGGGCCTGGGATGTGACACAGCAGAGAGGAGCGTGGAGTTTGTGGTTGGTTCTAGTTCCTCTCTTGCTTCCGCCCCCATCATCTACCCTCCCTCTACCCCCCGAAAACCTCCCGCTCTCCCTCCCCTACGCCTCACCCTCCCTCCGCCCGTCTCTCCCTCCCTAGCAGCCGAAGGTCTCCTGCGAGGCGTACACCATGTAGAGGAAGCCGTCCTCGTCCCGCTCCTGCTCGTAGATCTCGGAGATGGGCGTGGACACGGACACCATGCTGTGCTGGTTGACCAGCAGGAAGAAGGCCTGCGTCGGATTCAGTTGCAGACGACGCCTGGAGGGGGAGACGGGGGGGGTGAGGATGACATAACAGACAGGAAAGTTACAGTGGAAATCATTTTTCTAGTTAGAGCTTTTACTTCATTCATTCATCATGAGTCTCATCATGTTATTTATCTTCTGTCTGTTACTGCTTTTTGTCCGTTCTCTTCTCTTGATTTAGATTTTCCTCACATCACTTTTTTTATTCATGAGGATTTGGATCAACTTCTGTTTTGAAATGTGCAAAATAAATAAACGCGACTTTGCTGTCATTACTGTCAACTTCTCTCAAAGCTCCACAGGAAAATATTTCAGTCTAAAGATCGCATGTATTTAAACTAATGTCGTCCACCTCTGGGATTTACCGACGGGAATGCGACGCTTGAACATCACGACAGTGTTCGACGCACCAACGTTTAAATAGAAACGCAGCCCTGGTGTGTTTTCACTGAGACATCAGATGTTGGGGACACGTCTGGGAGCCAATCAGATCCAAACAACAAAGGCCAATGAGGGAGCTGAGACAGGGAGAATCTGACCAATGGAGGAGCAGCAGACAGGTGCAGTAAAGTGTCCAAATCAACACACGTGAGCCGAGAGACAACGTGTGGAAAAGGTTTCTGGACCAAACTGAAGCTGGAGAAGTGGATTCTGTTACAGGACGAGTTTGAGAAGTTTCTATGGATGAAGAAAGAAACTAAAGCCACGTTTCTCATCCACAGCAGGTGAGTGTTTGATTCTCCACACACATGAACTCTGTTAAATGTCCCCACAACTGTGCCTGGACATTTTCTCTTTCCCGTACGAGACGTGTGTGCCCCTCCAGATCATTTCAGGAGACTAACAGGAGTTCAGTGCAGGTCTGAGAGAAGCTCGAGCCTGTAACTCAGTTTAAAGTTAGGTTTTTTTAGAACAATGTAAAAGAGATGTGTCAGTTGTCTGCTGTCGCTCCATGTTTCACCTCCTCAGTCTCCTCCCTCCTCACTTTACACCTCCAGCCTCGTGTAGTCGCTGCTCGTCTGCTCCAAACATTGTTTAGATCTGAGGAGGGATCTGAAACCTGCCGACCGGCTCATCCCTGGATTCATTTTGACAGGATCAATTCTCATCACCAAGACAAGTGCCTTTACATTTCTGCCTCGTCAGCATTCGAGTCTGATGAGGATCAATGGCTCCGTCCAGCCGACACGTGTATCACTGTGATTCTGCTGCAGGCCACGGAAAACCTTTATTTACTGCTTTGTTCTGTGAGTGAGCGTACGGCACGTCTCAATCCGTCAGCCCTGTGCTCGTCAGCTGCAGCCTCAGCAAGACACACACACACACACACACACACACACACACACACACACACACACACACACACACACACGTATGTAAAGCTCCTCCAACACACATGCATTCAAACAGGCAGCTCCAAATATAAACCACATACCAAACATACACCTCAGTGACTTTAACCTGTGTGTGTGTGTGTGTGTGTGTGTGTGTGTGTGTGTGTGTGTGTGTGTTTACCTGATGATCTTGACCAGCTCGCTCATGTTGACGTGGTCGGGCACCAGGAACTTGGTCTTGTCCAGGACAGGTAACTGCTTCTCTCCCTTGTACCTCTCGATGATGACCTGCGGCGGCGGCACAACAGTGACTCAGTGGCGTCTACGTGCAGTTGTGTGTAGAACAAACACAATTTTCGAAGGGAAAAACAAGTGAACACATCTCAGCCCATAGACCGTAAATCAAGATGGACGACGCATCTCCACCTTCTCCCACTGTCCACAGATGAAGGAAAAATATCTCAGCTCAGTATTTATATCATCAAATAAGTAATCAATCAAATATTCGCACATCACAATCTGTCTCATCGGGCTTCACAGGGTGCGACAAACATTTATTCAATTCTTTTGTTTGGTCCATGTCCCATCTGCGAACATGGAGGAGGCGGGGTCCCATTAGGCAGCTGTCATGTTGTTCATCTTGATCTACAGTCTGTGGCTTAGCCCTTCGTGAAACTGCTCATTTTTCATTTTGCTCCTTGGTGAAAAGTTGAGTCTTAACTCAACAAACACATTTAACACAAAACTCTGTGTTTCCAGTCTTTACGCGAAGCAAAGCTGATCTGAGCTCAGGCGTGTGCTGCTGTGTTTGTGTGTGTGCTCAGCAGCTTACAGGGATCTTGTTGGGGTGCTGCTCACGGATCTGCTGCACCTCTTTGCACCGGTCAGCTGGGGACAACAAATCAGAAGAGCACATTTTTAAATAACCAGCTACTATCTACTAACAGTCTGCGTTTGACTTGAGATCCGAATGAAGCACGAACTCAGAGAAACACTTCACATAAACACAACGTTTCTCTGTGAGGAGACACCGCTCAACTCTTTAATGACGGCTGATCCTGCAGCTCAAAGAAATGTCTTGTGTGTAATGTCCACGTCTCACTGAGCTGTTTATCCTTCTGACCCACTGCCTCCATCCTCTTCTGATGATGTGTGAATGCAGTGATCAATCACTAATACGTACGATAAACACGCAGATTAACTTGCATCTTGATGACTTTCCAATTTGTGTTCCTGACCCTTCTCTGTTCGTGTCCTTTCATTCTCTTCACGAGAACATCTTGATCTTTGTGGTCTGAATTTACGTATTTCACATCTTTGCATATAATTTGTGTACTTGTGAATGTCTCCTTTTTAATTCCAGCTGCAGTAATCCTGGGTTTTCTGCACCTGCTTGAGCTCGGTGCGATGTTTTTACCACTTAACTCTGCAGCACACGCTTCCCTTTGTAAGCTGCCTGCTGCCCGGCTACAGAGACAGCTGTGTTTGAAACCGGGACGGGGCTCCGAGCTCAGAGACGCAGTGTGAATGGTTTCTTTGTGGAGGTCTGAGGATGTGTTCTTTCCTCACAGTGGGAATTGTACTTAATTATTACTAGAATATTAGGATACGACCACACTACTGGGTTTTGGTTTGATATTTGGTTTCATATAAATTCTGCTCCAGATGTAGTTAAGTTAGATTCTGTATTTTAACAACGGTGCAGCTGTTGACATGAGTAGGAGACGAGATATTAATCATTCACTTATTTGTGTACACATGCATGCCCAGTGTCCGTGAGGCCCCACGGAACTAGTTTAGTTAAATTCACACCACATAAATGTGAAAATGTGTGGGATGTGGTAAAACCAGTAACGGCTTATTTGAAACACCCAAATCTAAGAGAAAAAATAAAACACTAACATACAAAGTCTTAAATACAGGTTATATATTAGTATACATAATAAATAAATCAACTTTATTATTATTAAAGTAGAAGGATTTAGATTCTTCTTAATCCAGAAAAAACTAATAAATACTGAGTGTCTTAGACGGCAGCTCCTAGTTGAATAAATACTACCTCTGTACCTGCGTGACTAACGAGGACACCACCACTAGTTAGAAAGTCAAGGTCGGTTATAGTTTCATAACATGTCATGTGTGAGCAAGGCTGGTGACTCACAGCTGATCACAACTCACTTTATACCAAGGTTATAACCAGATAGTCTACAGGTCCCATGTGTCTGTCCCATGTGTCTCTGTATAGTCCCATGTGTCTCTGTATGGTCTCATGTGTCTCTGCATGGTCCCATGTGTCTCTGTATGGTCTCATGTGTCTCTGTATAGTCCCATGTGTCTCTGTATGGTCTCATGTGTCTCTGCATGGTCCCATGTGTCTCTGTATAGTCTTGTGTCTGTCCCATGTGTCTCTGTATAGTCCCATGTGTCTCTGTATGGTCTCATGTGTCTCTATATGGTCTCATGTGTCTCTGCATGGTCTCATGTGTCTCTGCATGGTCCCATGTGTCTCTGTATGGTCTCATGTGTCTGTCCCATGTGTCTCTGTATAGTCCCATGTGTCTCTGTATGGTCTCATGTGTCTCTATATGGTCTCATGTGTCTCTGCATGGTCCCATGTGTCTCTGTATGGTCTCATGTGTCTGTCCCATGTGTCTCTATATGGTCTCATGTGTCTGTCTCATGTGTCTCTGTATGGTCTCATGTGTCTGTCCATGTGTCTCTGTATGGTTCATGTGTCTCTGTATGGTCTCATGTGTCTCTGCATGGTCCCATGTGTCTCTGTATGGTCTCATGTGTCTGTCCCATGTGTCTCTGTATGGTCTCATGTGTCTGTCCCATGTGTCTCTGTATGGTCTCATGTGTCTGTCCCATGTGTCTCTGCATGGTCCCATGTGTCTCTGTATAGTCTTATGTGTCTGTCCCATGTGTCTCTGTATGGTCCCATGTGTCTCTGTATAGTCCCATGTGTCTCTGTATGGTCTCATGTGTCTCTGTATAGTCCCATGTGTCCCTGCATGGTCTCAAGTGTCTCTGCATGATCTCATGTGTCTCTGTATGGTCTCGTATGTCTCTGTATAGTCCCATGTGTCTCTGTATGGTCTCATGTGTCTCTGCATGGTCCCATATGTCTCTGTATGGTCCCATGTGTCTCTGTATGTCCCATGTGTCTCTGTATGGTCTCATGTGTCTCTGTATAGTCCCATGTGTCTCCGTATGGTCTCATGTGTCTCTGTATGGTCCCATGTGTCTCTGTATAGTCCCATGTGTCTCTGTATGGTCTCATATGTCTCTGTATGGTCCCATGTGTCTCCGTATGGTCCCATGTGTCTCCGTATGGTCCCATGTGTCTCTGTATGGTCTCATGTGTCTCTGTATGGTCTCATGTGTCTCTGTATGGTCTCATGTGTCTCTGTATAGTCCCATGTGTCTCTGTATGGTCTCATGTGTCTCTGTATGGTCTCATGTGTCTCTGTATGGTCTCATGTGTCTCTGTATGGTCTCATGTGTCTCTGCATGGTCTCATGTGTCTCTGTATAGTCCCATGTGTCTCTGTATGGTCCCATGTGTCTGTCCCATGTCTCTGTATGGTCCCATGTGTCTCTGTATGGTCTCATGTCTCTGTATGGTCCCATGTGTCTGTCCCATGTGTCTCTGTATGGTCCCATGTGTCTCTGTATGGTCCCATGTGTCTCTGTATGGTCCCATGTGTCTCTGTATGGTCCCATGTGTCTCTGTATGGTCTCTGTATGGTCTCATATGTCTCTGCATGGTCCCATGTGTCTCTGCATGGTCTCATGTGTCTCTGTATGGTCTCATGTGTCTCTGTATGGTCTCATGTGTCTCTGTCTGGTCTCATGTGTCTCTGTATAGTCTCATGTGTCTCTGTATGGTCTCATGTGTCTCTGTATAGTCCCATGTGTCTCTGTATGGTCTCATGTGTCTCTGTATAGTCCCATGTGTCTCTGTATAGTCCCATATGTCTCTGTATGGTCTCATATGTCTCTGTATAGTCTCATGTGTCTCTGTATGGTATCATGTGTCTCTGTATGGTCTCAAGTGTCTCTGTATAGTCCCATGTGTCTCTGCATGGTCCCATGTGTCTCTGTAGTCCCATGTGTCTCTGTATGGTCTCATATGTCTCTGTATAGTCCCATGTGTCTCTGTATAGTCTCATATGTCTCTGTATAGTCTCATGTGTCTCTGCATGGTATCATGTGTCTCTGTATGGTCTCATGTGTCTCTGTATAGTCCCATGTGTCTCTGTATGGTCCCATGTGTCTCTGTATGGTCTCATGTCTCTGCATAGTCCCATGTGTCTCTGCATAGTCCCATGTGTATCCATATAGTCTCATATGTCTCTGTATAGTCTCATATGTCTCCGTATAGTCTCATATGTCTCTGGATGGTCCATGTGTCTCTGCATGGTCCCATGTGTCTCTGCATGGTCCATGTGTCTCATGGTACATGTGTCTCCGTATAGTCTCATATGTCTCCGTATAGTCTCATATGTCTCCGTATAGTCCATATGTCTCTGTATAGTCCATATGTCTCGTATAGTCTCATATGTCTCCTATAGTCCATGTCTCTGTGGCTGTCCTCTCATATGTCTGTATAGTCCATGTGTCTCTGTATAGTCCATGTGTCTCTGTATAGTCTCATATGTCTCCGTATAGTCTCATATGTCTCTGTATGGTCTCATTGTAGTCCCTGTGCTCTGTTCCATTGATCCATGTTCGATAGTCTATGTCCTGTGGTCTCATGTATCATGGTCCATGTCTCTGCATGGTCCCATGTGTCTCTGCATGGTCCATGTGTCTCTGCATGGTCCCATGTGTCTCTGCATGGTATCATGTGTCTCCGTATAGTCTCATATGTCTCCGTATAGTCTCATATGTCTCCGTATAGTCCCATATGTCTCTGTATAGTCCCATATGTCTCTGTATAGTCCCATATGTCTCGTATAGTCTCCATATGTCTCTGTATGGTCTCATATGCTCTGCATGGTCTCATTGTCTCTGCATAGTCCCATATGTCTCTGTATAGTCTCATATGTCTCTGTATAGTCCCATATGTCTCTGCATGGTCTCATATGTCTCTGTATAGTCCCATATGTCTCTGTATAGTCTCATATGTCTCTGCATGGTCTCATATGTCTCAGTCTGGCACATGTCTCTGTATGGTCTCATATGTCTCCGTATAGTCCCATATGTCTCTGTATGGTCTCATATGTCTCTGCATGGTCTCATATGTCTCCGTATAGTCCCATATGTCTCCGTATAGTCCCATATGTCTCTGTATAGTCCCATTATGCAATGAGCAGTCTGGGCTCCTCCCTCTGACCAGAATAAGGGTGGTTTGGTGTCAAATTACCACAGACACCACAGACATCACGGACCACGTGCTGTGGGATAATGTGTCAGCACATGTTGTTTTTCTGAGGGAACTCGAACTGTGAACTGGCTTCGTGGCCAATCCGGCTCCTGAGTTTGTTGTGTCAAAGCAGGCCAGGCTAACTGAGCTAGCATCCAGCCTGCTGATGCTAACGTGTCAGATGGAAGAATCTACTGGTTAAAAACACTGAACATGACGCGGAGGACATTAAACTAGTTTATTTAATGTTATTAATGTTATTAATGTTATTAATGTCCGTTATTGCTCCAGAGCTGCGTCACTTTCTGTCCGAATACATGATCCTTCTTTAAATGTCTCATCCAGACGCTGATTCAGCTGGTGAGTGAGGATCTGATCCATTAAACTCGGTCCCGGTGGCTGACAGACCAACAACCAGCCACCGTCTGCTAACTGACATGTAAACAACATGTAAACAACATGTAAACAACATGTAAACAACATGGAGCTACGCTAGGTGGCTAACAGGCCGACTAGCTGCTCGGCTCCCCGCTCAGCGGCCGCTTCCGGGCGGATAAACACACAGCGCGGCCCCGGTGACTTCTTACCGAAGGTCCTCCTCTGTTTGAAGGGTCTGTCGGACGGCATCTCTGGCGGGTGGTGACACGGGTGTGGGTCGGTGAATGTTCCGGAGCAGCTGCTGATGAACAGTGTTCGATTCCCCGATGAGTCTGAAGAGAAATCTGCTCCCGACCAACAAAGCGAGCCCACCCAGCGGTGACGTCATGCGCTGCAGTTAAAGGGGACGTTCACCAGGTTTCACTGATTTCGCAGTTCTGCAGTTATAAACTCTTAATAACAGTTTACACTCTGATAAACTCTTAATAACAGTTTACACTCTGATAAACTCTTAATAACAGTTTACACTCTTATAAACTCTTAATAACAGTTTACACTCTTATAAACGGTTAATAACAGTTTACACTCTTATAAACTCTTAACAGTTTACACTCTTATAAACTCTTAATAACAGTTTACACTCTTATAAACGGTTAATAACAGTTTACACTCTTATAAACTCTTAACAGTTTACACTCTTATAAACGGTTAATAACAGTTTACACTCTTATAAACGGTTAATAACAGTTTACACTCTTATAAACTCTTAATAACAGTTTACGCTCACCTACAGACACAACAGACACGCAATGCACAAGAAAAGAAACATAATGATCAAATACAGACAGTTAACGGACAAAATAATGACACAAACCAACCAAATAAAGACATATTGCCAAAACAGACACTCCACACCCATAGACACAACCAAAAAAGAGGCAAAATTGACCAAAAACAGACACACAATGACCAAAATGAGAAGCACACAATTCAAACCAACCAACATGACCGACAAAGACATCGATCGACCAAAATATAGAGAAAACCGAACAAAATGACAAACTGCTCGACTGTTTATATTTTCACTTATTTCTCTTGTACTGTAACTTCCTCTCTGTCCGTCTACATGACAATAAACAGGATTCTGAAGAGCACCACAGAAAACAAGACACTAGATCATTTTCTCCATTTTTTAATTTGTAAGAAATAACCAACAGGAAGTGGACAAGACGAGAGCAGTCGAGTTTGTCTCACCGCTGACATTCTGCCCTTCAGCATCTTTAAACAACACAACAATAAATTACGTCCAGAGATTTTCATGAAGGTTTAACTGAAACAAAAGATGTTTAACTCTAAAGAGTTGCTGTGGTCTCTCTCTCTCTTCTTTATTAACGTGCAGTTGAGGTATTTTAGCAGACGTGTATTTTCCCCATGTGCTAAAATACATACATGATGAACACATTGTCATAATAAGCATGATGCATAGAGAGGACATTGTAGTGGAATGCTAAAACATGGGGAAATGATCCTGTCGTAAAGGAGACTCAGTTTTAATCCTCCCTCATCTCTTGTCTTTAAGTTTCTTTGTTTCCGCAAGTGAATAATAAAAACTTCTAATAAACAGGTTCGGTTTCATTTAATGAGACAAAATAAAGTTTGTCTGTTTGATATGAACGACAGACGGAGAGAAATGAGTCGGGCAGCGGCTCCTCTGGTTCAGTCTGAGGGATTCTGGATGACGATCAAGAAATAATCCTTATCTGTGAAAGGAGGCAGAATAAATAAGATCACAGATCAGAACACATAGCACCGAAAACGTTTTAAACACGTGACAACACTAGGGATGGTCATAGAGAACCGGCCCTAAATTGGTACCAGTTCCTCATTGGTCAGCACTGAAATTTTGATAATCTTCCGAACCAACTGTACATGAGACTCGCACAGCACGAATACATGAGTGGATGGATGGATGGATGGATACCTGGAGCGATCATGATCTCGTTCTTCTTTGAGCGGATCCGCAGGAACGTGAGGTCGTTCTGGGGGTCGATGTCTCTGACGGTGCTCCTGGCCTTCATCACCAGCTGGTGGATGAGTCCGGCGTACTGCACCGTGCTGGAGTTGTCCAGCGTCGTCTTGACAGGGATTCCTGACGTGACACAGAGGAATCATTCATTTAAAGGATTTCCATGTAACCAGAGTGTTTTTTAATGTTACATCTTGTTGATAGATGAATCAACAGTTTGTTGTGGTCCTTTTACATTTAAATCAAAATCATTTAGGTGAAGAGCTTTGTGAATATATTTAATGAGCACATTAGACTACTGCCTTTGTGGTTTTTTACATGCTTTGTCTCATATGTTGTGTTGTTCCTCATTGTCATGCATTGTACCTGTCTGTATGTACTGCTTGTATGTGTTGACTATAACAAGTCTTTGTATTTTAAGTTTAAGTCGCCACAGATGAAAATTGGCCTGTTGAGCTAAATCTGTCTCATTTCCAGTCACGTTGCTGTTGATTGATGAGCTTTGTCCCCGTCGACCTCTGAGGAGTGTTGATGCAAACAGGTGGAGAATGAGCGGATCAATGTGTAAACGTGTACATGACTGTGTGGTGTGTCTGAGCTTTACCCTCCGAGTTGACGATGATGATTCCCTGAACTCCTTTCTGACCCTGGATCCTCTTCAGAGTCTCTTCAACTTCAGCCTGAGACAGAGACACAGTTAGCGTCAGTTCATTCTGCTGCTGAGACCCAGTGTGTGTCCGCAACACAACACACACAATACAAGACAATAACACACACAATACAAGACAATACAATACAACACAACATACACAAGACAAGACAATACAACCCACCACAATACAACACAACATACACAAGACAACACGACACACCACAATACAACAAATCACAATACAACACAATACAATACAACACAGCATACACAATAGAACACAACACGTCACAATATAATCCAACACACACAATACAACACGAGTGCAGCGGCTGTCAGAGCTGAACAGACACACACATCAGCACACCGCTGTTATTAACCATGACAACGCCCGGCTAACACGGTCCAGCTAGCTCCGGCTAGCATCTTCTAAAAGTCCCCGTCGTAAAACAGCTGTTACTGAAACGAGAACGTGTTGATATGACAATAGTGAATCTGAGTTAGTTTCTCACCATTTTCAAAGAGGGCGTGAGGAGGACACCGCGTCACAAACTGGTCCCGCTACACAACTGCTAACTGCTAACAGCTAACTGCTAACAGCTAACCGTCCTGTGTTGTTGATGGGAGAAGACGAGTGACGTCACGTCCGGGTCAGCCGCCTCACCGCTGCGTTCAGGGCTCAGAGAAAAACGTGGGAGATATAAATTCCTCCAGGAAAAACAAACAAACAGTGAAGAGTGAGTGGTGCAAGAACTACTGATTTACTGCTATTCTGCAAGTTAATGTCCTTCTTTTAACCCTTTGATACACAACATGATACATTAACACTTCAATTTAATTAACACTTTAATTTTTCCTTTGTTACCTTTTGAATAAAAATCATTTTTGTATCTATACCCTTCTAATGCACAACATGGGTCATCAATGAGTGTTTCTTTCCTATATTTTTTAAATAAATGTATTTTATCATTTAATATTCTAAGTATTAATTAAATGTCTTGTTTCTGATTAACACAAATCATTATTTTCCTTTTTCCTTTCTTACTTTATGAACACTTTTACACACTTGTTCCACAGGATGAAGCTGGAGTTGTGGGCGTGTCTCTTCTACATGAAGAAGGCTCCTTTGATGACATAGAAGATGCTATGTCATCAAAGGAGAGCTGGATTCAAAGACTCACCCACAACTCCCGTCTGATCCTGTGGAACATAGTCTAGGTCCTCAGCATCAGAGATTTCAGACTCAGAATCAAGACCAAAACCAGAACAGTATATACTTAATAGGTAATTACGGCCACTAATCACGCATTACAGTCCACGCCATCATGTGCAGCGCTGTCAAAACGATTCGTGAGGCTTTTATTTTTAAAACCCCAACCGGAAGTGGCTGGTTGAGTGTAGTGACGTCCCGGAGCTTCCAGGGCTCAGACCGTGAGGAGCAGCAGAGAAGGAGGAAGAGGAGGAAGAGGAGGAATGGACGAAGATCCCGGTGAGTCGCATTAAAACCCTGTTTGTTTGAGTCACACGGCCGCAGGAAGGACGAGGAACCACGTGCACACGGTGTCCGGGGACCAATCCAACTGTCGCACAGTGTCGCGGTTCCCACCGATGTATCGGCGGTAAAGTTCGGAGGAGTTCGTTCCCTCACTGAGGTTCATCAGTGTCAGAGGAGGAGGATGCTGCTGCCAAGTTTTTCTAAGTTGGTTTTAATTTCCTCCGTCTCTCGTGTCATCGTCAGGATCTAAACCTGCTGCAACTTCTTATCTGGCAAACTTCGTACACACGTGTGGTTACCTCAATGCTCTTGTATAGAGTCAAATCATAAATACATTATCTCAATCTTTACATATAGACCTTAAAGGGATAGTTCACAGGTGGAGGGGGTCTCAGGGGTGCAGCCAAATCCAGTACAATCGAAGTAACTGGTGACAGAGTTCAGATGTAGTGAAACAACAGAAAACCCCTCCACCTCCACCCTGCTCCTGTGGTGTCGTCCAAGTGTCCGTAAGCAAAGTGCAAATGTTAACGTGTCTCCGGAGGACGATCGAAGACGACATTTAGGCTAAAGACGTCGTGTAAATGACCTCGTTTCGAGTCGATTATGAATGTCGGTACCTTTGACACCACAGGAGCCGGATGGAGGCACGTAATGTTTTTAAGATTGAAGAATCCGTCACCATTGACTTAAATTCGATTGGATTTCCCTGAGACTCCGGAAGTGTTTTGTGGACTCAAACCCTTCACCCCCACTCCGTCATAGTGGTGAGTGGATAATGAGGGAAGTTAAATTGTTCGGTGAACTATGCCTTTAAAGGGTCCGGTGAACAGATTATGGGTCCAAGGCTCGTTTGCGCCCCCTAACAGTTGTAATAACCAAACGGTCGCTGTTTGAGATTTCAGACTAAACCTGTTGAGCCCAACAGTTTGGTTCCAGCAGTAAAAATCACTTTTATTCTCAGAGTACAGATTTTGATGATCAGCCCAATATTTTAACCATCCGAGGAAGAGACTGAGGTTTTATTTGATGTTGCTCTGAATGTGTTTTGGTCTCGATTCCTCTCGTAGCCGGTCGACCTGGTTCCTTGTTCTATTATTCTCAAGGTCTCACTCGTAAATTAAATGTTTGCTCTCAATGGGACGAACTCGGTTAAATAAGGGCTAACGCGTGAAAACGTTTTTTATAAAAAAAGCAGAGAAGATGTGCATTCATGTTTATATTTTACACACAAAAACATTTTCTTAATTCTATATATTCGTGTTTTCTTTTTATTTATAGTTACTTATACTAAAGTATATGTTGAAACTGTAAAACATCAAGCTTCAATTACATTTATTTGTCAGAATGGTTTAATAACGATAACTATTTAGTTTTTGATCTTGTGTTTATCAGTATTGGAAATGTTTTATTCCCTAATATCAGCCTCTGCCTGTGTTGGTCGGTCTCTGTTAGAAAGTGCTGCACAGAGAAAGCAGTGGTCTCAGGAGTATTCTGGATTCATTGTCCAGTCAAAGCTTCAGCATCAGACCAGCTTTGTTCTCACACTCCTTCTCTCTCCCTCCCTCCCTCTATATTTACTCCTCTCTCTTAATGAGCCTCCCTCTCTCCCTCTCTCCCTCGTCCTGTTCTCACTCTCCCTCCATCTCAGCCCAGATCTTTTTGGGGAAACACCTTCTCTCTGATATTTTTATCCCTCGCCCAGAGGTATTGTCTGCAGCTCGACACGAGCACACGCACTCTGCTGTATTTTTATCTTCCCGGCGTCAGGAGAGAACATGGCTCATGAAAAACACCCAAAGGAGTCGACCGTTTGTTGGTTCGTTAACAAAGTGTTTGTGTTGAATCATGACGCACGTCAAATGGCGGCTCGGTGCCTCGGAAGTGTCTCAATCAAGGCACTATTGTGTATATTTGTGTCGTATTACGGTGCTGCTAGAAAACATGATGCTCTTCTGAGTTTAGTGAGAACAAGTTCGTTGCAGTTTGGAAAGTCGGAGCTCGGCTAAGTTTAATGTTAGTTACACACCAGCACAATAACATGATAACAAATACACCGAACTCAACTCATTCTCACCCGTCTGTCACATGGTTGTCAGTTGTAACTCGGTGGAAGGATGGAACATGGGACAAGAACTTTACAATCTCACTTTCTTTCACATTGGGTATTTCATTGATTTCCCACAGAGTAATGAATGGATCTTGTTTAAGACATGAACTCTGGAGGATTCCCGCGCAGTTGGGTCCAGACTCTCTCCGGAGTCTGAGCGTTCAGACGGGTGGTGGCACAGCAGGATGTAACGAATTCATTCTGCTGCGGAGATCACATGGTCACCACGGGCGTCGGCCCTCATCACCAAGAGCTCTGGGATCTCCTCGTCTTTCCAAGTTGACGTCTTCACCGGAGAAGCTCTGAAGAAAATCTGCAGGCTCTCGCTCATTAGTGTTCTTAGCCCTTCTGGAGAACGTCTGGAGATTCTCCAGAGTCCAGTTCATGCCTGAAAGCAGCTCTAGAGGACTGTTGTCTAGGAGTGTGTGATTTGGTGCAGCTGGATTGAATTTCTTACTGTTGGGCCTTGGTGGAGATATGAGCTCACGAGTCACACGTCACAGTGCAGCTGTGTGGCTGATGTTGTGGATGGATTTTGGATTTTGCGTCAGGGACCTGCTTTGCTGTTAATCCTTCTCGAGTGTGCTCTGTGTACAGAAGTCACATGACTCCATTCAGACGACACCCTTAAACACAAAGATGGACCAGCGCAGGGTGTGGGCTGAAACGAGATTAGTGGTGTAGTTACTCGTGTTTGTTCTAAACTGAGTAAACGAGCAGGAGGCGTGTTCCTTAGAGCTTTTAGCAGATCTCTGAAGAACAGAAAGTCAAGTTGTCCACGGACAGCAAACTCATCTTCTTCCCTCTGGACTGTCCCAAGGTGTCGAACAAATCCATATAGAAAGAGCTCTCTTCTATTATTGCTATTTATTATGTATTTTAAGTCCAGATCAGTGAAGCCTTATTGTAGTATTTGTAATGTTTTATTCCACCTACAGGAACATATACATTAACCTGAGTAAGTAACTGTGAATTTGAAAATGTGGTAAACCCTCCTGGACGTTCTGTTTCTGATCGAAAAGGTATTAAATGTCGAATCTGTATCATTTCTGACTCCAGGAATGATTCGTTGACGAGTATCGTGATAAGATAGAAAGTTGGTATCAAAGTCAACATTTTGGAACCGCGAGGAAACTAGTTGAGGGAAATTCAACCTGAGCAGAAGAATCAGACACAATGCGATGACACGTTATATTTGTTTAATATATATGTTTCCATTGCATTGTGTTGCATTGTTCTATCACTAAGACACACTTTTTGTAAGATGGAGTAAAAGTGAAGTGAAGAATAGAACGAGAGAGAAACCGTATTTCATCCATCGTCTCGTTGTGTTTGATATTAATGAGACACTTGTTCTTTACCTCATCTTCTCAGGTGCGTTTGATCCAAACATCCCAGAAGAGGGACCTTCAGCGCCCCCTCCTGGCTGGCTGGATGACATACATGGATACCAAGGCCATGAAGGAGGCCGTGAGTCTCTGCGTCTCTTCTGTTCTGTTTTTTGTTTATTAATATTTCCGAACCTTCACCCCCCGTTGTTTTTTGTGTAAATGTTTCCAGCGGATGACCCGTTGTACCCCCCTCCCCCGGCCTACAGCCCCCAGCCTGAACTCAACAGGAACACCCTGGTGCCCAACGTCAGGTAGCTTCACATCAGTAATTCACTCTGTTTAGAAAACACTTTGCTGACGACTCTGTGCTTTATCTTTCATTCTCTCAGGGGTATAGACAGAAAGGGGAAAGCATGACGGGATAACAGATGTTGTGTGTTTGGTCTCAGGGTCCCTACGATATCAGAGGATGAGGCTCGACACGCCCTCCTCCAGTTCGTGGAATCCAAATGGACGTACAGCTCCAAACCTGCCAGGAACCTGACGTTCAGAGAGCTGCAACCCATCACCGTCTACCGGGTACGAGCATCGTTACCTAACCAACAACTAACCTGTTATGTGGGGGCGTGACCCGAGGAAGAGCCAATCTCATTTTGTTGAGGATCTTTTTTTCCCACTGTCTTTAACATCGTGAGTTTTTGACATTTTTCAACCTTTTTTGTTAATTGAGAATATTTCATGGATATTTACGAGTGTGTGTGGAATCCTGAGCAGATCCTCATAAAAGCAGGATCTTGTGAATTTGCATGTGGTTTCATAGTGGGACTGGCAAAGGTCACGACGGCGTCACTACACCAAATAAATCCTTTAACAACAAACGCTCCGTGACACTTTTACTGGCTATGTGTGAACTTCCCATGTTTTTTGGTTGGATTAAAACACACTGTCTCAGAATCCACGTCAGTTTTTGCAGACGTCAGCAGAAATGAGATTATGTGAAGTTTAAACTGGAGTATAGTGAGTGGGTGTGTTTTCTGATCGTCTCCTTCCTGCGGCAGTATCGACTGGAGACCTACACTGAGACCAGAACCAGCGCCTGGCAGTTTGAACCTTACAACGGTAAAACTTTACTCTGAGTGGACAAATCAAACATTTCACAGAAAGTTATCTTTACGTGTTTCTGTTGTCGGGGTGTCTGTCCTACTGATTTGAACACGATATCTCGAGAACACCTCGAGGGAATATCTTCAAAGTTGGTACAATTGTTCACTCAGTCTCACAGATCACATGATTAGAATTTGCAAGGTTAAGGTCAAAGGTCAAGATCACTGTGATCTTACAAAGCAGGCGTTTGCCCTGAACGCAACATCCCAGAAACACTTTGAGGGGATTTCTTCAAACCTGGTACGAACATTCACTTGGAATCAAAGATGAAGTGATTAGATTCTAGTGGTCAAAGGTCATGGTGACCTCATTAAACACGTCTTTTACATGATATCTCAAGTCTGCCTTTAGGCAATTTCCTCAAATTTGACCGGTTGTCGCTTCACTTGAAGATGAAGTGATTCGATTTTCATGGTTAAACGTCACTGTGACCTCATATGAGTCTGGAAGAAAGTGCACACAGACTGAAACAGCCCTGGTTGGTGGAGACAAACTACCATTGAGTGATAATTCTAGTTTTCATGGGAATCTCTTAAAAAGGAATCAGACAGTAACTGCACAGATTAATCAGAACTGACCGCAGTTCAAAGTACCACACTTCATTATGTTTTCTTCCAACAGGACAAATGGTGGATGGTCCTCAGTACGGCATGTGTCCTCCACCGTGGGACGTCCCAGTGACTCTACCTCAGAGATACACCGACATGGTAGAGAAGGTCCGCGTGCCGCACACGTCCTTCATAAAGGTGCAGCTCGTTTTGAAACAGATTCCTGAAAGTCTTTCTTCTCCTGCTACTGCCTGTTCTTGGAGTCTGATTTCAACTTTTTATTTCTATTTGTTTATTTAATTTGAATCTAGCTCTGACCTTATTGTTATAGTATTATATGTATAGTAAGATGTGGTTGTGTGTTTCAGCTCTGTCACAAATGTAACGGCTTTGGAAGAACTCGCTGTAGCTGCTGCTTTGGTCGAGGCATGGTGAGGTGTTTTTCTTTATACAATTATACATTGAGACATATTTACAGAGGAAGAATAAGAAGCTATAATAAAGTGAATATTTCACATGTTGGATTCAAAAAGATTTAAATGAATTATTATAATCGTTGTCCGTTATTTTTCAGTTGATTCTCGATAGGCGGGTCCATTCAGCTCTGAACCTCATTATCAGTGTCCTCAGAAATGTACAAAGTTGTGCAGTGAAATGTGTGAGTTGTGTTTACAGTCATAAATCTCTGTGAGATGATATCGTATCTGCAGCAGATCAACCACACTGAGTTAAAACAACATTTTTCTCACAGGGGAACAAGACGCTCAGTGTGTCTGACTGTAGCTTCAGGCAGCAATAACATTCTGGGCTTGTAGAAAAAAACGTCACGGCTTCGTAATAATGTGGAACTTAAAGGACACATAACTCAGACCCACATGTTGTTTTGCAGAAGCGTTGCACTTTCTGCCACGGAAACGGTCGATCCAGGAACAAGCGCTGCACCTCCTGTCACGGCCAAGGTCGCAAGAGGTTTGAGTCCGACTGGTTTCTTTCCTGACTCTGTCTGAGCTTCTCCTCCGTGTTGCAGTCCCGTTGTTCAAACTGTTGAAAGGTCAAAATAAGCTCAGTGGGAAAACGCAGGTGAATTTGAACATGTCCCGGGAACAGGTGAGAGAGGAGACACGGACGCTCTGGTGAAAAAGGATTTGACTGTGAAGGAGAGACTGACTGAGAAGGTCCGATCTGTTCCCCTGTGCTGTCAGATATGAGATCTGTTTCCTTCCTCTCGGCCCTGCAGGTGTATCTCCTGTCACGGCAAAGGCTACAAGTCCTGCTCTATTTGTCACGGCAGCCAGAACCTGCTGCATTTCATCCTGCTCACGGTCACATGGTCCGTCCCCGCCGCTCACGCTCACACTCACTCTCTCTTCTCCTGTGCAACACGTCTGAGCTGACTTATCTGGGTTTTTCTGTGCGTGCAGGAAACACAACGTAGACGACTTCATTCCCGATCGTCAGCCGGACTTTCCTGACAAGAAGTTTGAGAAGGTGACAGGAGATCCTTTCTTCATCGACGAGAATGTTCTGGTAAAAACTTTCATTGAATACATTACATTGGTGGCATGTGAAGCATCATCGGGTCACGACACAGAGGAAGATGTCAGGAGGGTTTGTGTTGATGAGGGAATGATGTCTGGAAACAAAAACCCATGAATGAATGTGCACATCCTGCCTCTGCCTGCTGCTCCACCCTCACCTGAGCGCTCCGGAGAAAGTCTGGACCCAGTTGTGAGGACATCTTTTCAGGGTTGATGTCTGAAGATGGCCTGAATGGTCTTTTCCTCGCTCTCCCTCCCACACAAACACACTCAGATTCACTTACTGCGTAAAATCAGTGACGTTCCCATCAGCTGCCCTTTGTGAACAGTTTGGAAACATTCACAGTTATTCCTGTTTTTAGATCGTTTCACATCTCCCTCCTGTTCTATGATGACCGACTTCTGACGTGTGGAGAGCAGATACAAAGACCTGATTTCTAACGTGGCTCTTCTTGTTTCCTCTCGGTCGCTCAGGTTTATCCCATCCAGGGTTTCCCCGATCAGGAGATCTGTGATGTTTCTTTTAAACTGATCAACGAACACCTAACTCGCTTCAGCTCCACCAGCCGCATCCTGCAGCAGGTACAAAATCACACAAAATGCTCCCTGCTGATTGTTCAGTTTGCTTTTTTTCGCTCCCTGTTTAAAAACTGAACGTTTGAGTGATTTGTTTTTAACGTTAAAGCTGTATTTTATTTTTCTCTGTAGCGTCAGACCATCGAGCTGGTGCCGCTGACTCACGCTCTTTACTCGTACAAAGGAAAAGAACGCAGCTTCTTCGTCTACGGAACAGAGAACAAAGTGTTTACCTCCAAATATCCATCTGCGTGTTCTATTTCATAAGTGGACACACGTTCAGACAGATGTTGAACAGGTGTTGAACAGGTGTTGAACAGATGTTGAACAGGTGATTCAGTTGCAGTAACAACCTTTAAATTCACTGAAAACACCTCCTTCATTTTTATATATAGATTTATATACTTATATATTATAGAACATATCTTTCACATGTATGTACGTAACTGAATTTATCCAGTTTACACTATAGACAGTTACTTTATTGACTTTTAGTTATTTTATAAAATACAGTAATAGATTTTAACCATTTCACACAACCTCGGTTTCAGGTTACAAATGAGTTTGTCCATTTCACACTAAGATTATTAATTCTGTTGTATTGCATCAAAGATTTGACCCGTGGTTTGTTTCAGGTAAATCCAATGTGTACTAACGTCTGCTACCTCGTCCCTGTCAGTCGGACTGAACGTGTTCTCTTTACTTTAGAATTCACTGTTAAATGCAACCGGTTCAGTTTAAAATCCTCCAGTTCACGTCCACAGATACGGCTTTAACACCAGAATGTCTCTCGTATCCCTCCGCCCGAGCCGAGCAGCGCTTCACGTGATTGTCTAGTTCTTAGAGTAGAAATATAAAAGAGAAAAGGAAGTGGTTTGATAGAGTTAACGATTCATTTGCCAAAGACGATATGTTTGGTTGTGAGTTTGTGAGCAGGGTTCAAACTACTGAAGTGATTTCCATTAAAGCTGGGGGGGGGGGGGCAGGGTCATATTAGCATATTTAGAGATCCAGTCGCCATGAGAGAAAATTGTCATTTCAAACCTTTTGAAAACGTGATGTTGACCAACAAAGATCTTCAGGGGTTTAATACGTTAAACATGTCGAGATCAGACGAGATCTCCGAGCTAGTTTGTCATATAACAAAGAAAACCCTAGATCCGCCCCCTAATCTGCTCCAAAGTTTCAATGGATCTGCTCCGGCTCCGCCCCTCCTCCATGTTGGGTGGAAATCAGTTTGGTCGTTTTGACAAACAACAAACAGACAAACACGGTGTGAACTTCCCTCTTTAGTCGAGGTTATTATGTGTCTGGATATTATCTGATCATCTTGAGGTGATTTACGTCCTCGAGGCAATTCTCACAAACCATGAACTGTAAATTACTCCGTGTTTGTTATGTTGTGTGTATTTTTACTTTCTGTGGGCTGAACCACTACTTCATGTTGTGTTTTTATACGATATTCAGTTTAATTCCTTCAACCTAAAGACAAAATACTTGTTATTATATTACATAATGTATAAGTTCCTCTGCACTGATTCATGTTTCAGGACGTCTGTTGTTCTTTTACATCATCTGTCTCATGTTCATGAACCTTTTTGACCTTTAAACACAGAATCATCATCAACAGGTCATGGATAAAGTTTCAATCAGAAAAGTCTATTATCGTTCTCTCATCAGTTGATCAACACATAAATGAGAATTTTCATACAAACAATGTAACACAATTGTGTCTATAAATCAAATAACAACAATAGAAACAACAACCCAGACGTCGTCCTGTCCACACAGTGCAAATGTATATTTACTCAAAAAGAGGAAACATCAAAGAAAGATAAAATGACAATAATAAAACAATAAAATACTAAAAGTGAAGTTAAAATGCTAAACATGAGTAAAACCAGAGTTAAAAATTAGGGCATTAAAGAACAATTAAGTTAAATAGACAAGTAAATACATAAAATAATGGAAATTATATTAAATGAATGTCCTGACTATAAATGTAGGTTCTGACATTTTATAGACCAAACGATTCATCAAGAAAATGATTGTCGGATTAATTCGTATTTAAAACATCTGTTAGTGTAAAAAGATTTTGCTCTGAATGTTGTTAAAACCAAAGATGAGATTTGACTCCAGAAGAGTTGAAATATAATATACGTTATATAAATATACGTTTATGATCTAGTTTTGTTTTGACATTTCATGGTTATTTTTCATTTACTCAGCCAGTATCACACCAACTGAAATGAGCCAGTTTGATATGAAATCACAGAAAAGTGCTGAACATAAATCTTCAACATTAAATGTAGGAAACAGGGATTTTGTGATGCTTCTCTTCCTGATACTAATTCCAATACCTGGAATACTTTGTGCATATGACTGATCTGATACCAGTTTGTTAAAAATAACGTACAGAACGTATATTTTACCAGCTTGAAGCTACAAACCCTGTAGCTCTCTGATTTCAAATAATCAAACCGACAGTTTGTTCAGCCTCTGACACTGCGACAACTCTTTATATTATATATATATATATTATATAATATGTTTCTGTTTGTTTTGTTATTTCTTATCGTATTCTTTTCAGCTCAGGATGCTTTTATACAATAAATTCTCTGAGTCCATAAAAAATCCTTAATAATAACTCACTGATGACGTCATTTTACAGCCTCTTGTTTTTACTTTTTATAGGAAAAAAAAAAGAAAGTTGCCATATACACCTCAACAACTGTGTGACATGTAATCCTCATCTGTCAATGTCTAATAAACTCTTTACATTTACAGCTAAAGTGACAAAGTTTGTTTTTGTTTTATAAAACTATGATAAATAAATATTCAGCTAAAGTTGATAATAAAGATATTTCATGTTTTCATCCTGTTTTGTCGGACTCCGTCTACTTTAAGAAATGAATCAATATTTGACAAACATTAAAGAATCATATAACCATCATCATTTTGACACTTTGGATTTATTACTTTGTGTCAGGATCGTTTTATTCTTCTCTCTTATTCCTCTGTAAATTGTGATATTTCTTTTGGTTGAATATATGCTCGTTCATCATGGTCTAAGTTTTGGTACTGACACGACAACGTGTTTAGGTTTGTCGTCATTTCTCAGATTGAATCCAGGAAGATGAAAGATTAACCAGGATGAAATAACAGCTACTGAATCACCAAACCTCAAACCTGCAGCTTTAACTTCCTGATTTTAATACTTGGTTTCTCTCAGCCTGTTCTTATATCATCCAATAACTAAGGCAGTTAACATCAGCTGTTAATATGCTGCTCAGAGATGTAATCATATTAACATCAGCTGTTAATATGCTGCTCAGAGATGTAATCATTACAGATAAAATGGAATAACATCACAAACCCAGCTTCTAAACGTGGCCTCCAACAATCTAGTGTCTGGTCGTCTGTCTGGATTTGGTGAAACAGTTTGGTGAAGTACATTGTTCAGGTAAATGGAAACTGAATGAAATGAGTAGAATCAGCTCCACAGTCTCAGAACTGCAGCTGTTAACACACTGATTCCACTAGAGGGAGCTGTTTTATACAATGAAGAACATGACTAATGTTCAGGTGCTGCAGGAAAAGTAGGAATTTATTATAACTCAACCTCATGAACCTAAACACTGTTAAAAAGGTCAAGAAGCAAATCAACACAATGTCATTTAAAATAAAAGATATGATATAACACAACATTTAAATACAACAGATTAAATGATACAATATCATTTCAAAGTGATGGCAAAAGAAAAGGAAACAGTAACAAAGTAAAAGTCATTTGTCAAGAGTACGTTTCTATATTATTATTATTATTTGATAAAAATAACCTTTAATTATATCAACTAATTATGTGATATTCATCTACTGAAGAGATATATTGTGTTAAATCTCTGGTTGTAGCTGTAAACATTCGATGCATCACGTGGTTTTTAAACGTGGACGTGATGAATATTGTTTTTCTCTCGTGTATTTGTGTGTAAATATCTGTTTGTGTTTATTTCTCCAACTTTTTAGTCTTCAACCAGATATCGGATGAATTTCTACAAAAAACTTGAGACCAAACATTTGGGAAGATTTTGTCTGTGGTAAAAAAAAAACTGCTGATCATAAGAAGAATGTTTCGGTTGGTGAGAAATAAAGTGCGTCTGTGATATTATCACGTCCTCGGAAGTGGTTTTCTCCGAGCAGCACCTGAACGCAGCAGGGGGCGGTGTGTCGGGGTGGGGGCGTGGCTCCTCGCGCCCACATGTTCAGTGTGTTTATAACGAGCGGATCCTGCAGGTGACACCCAGCCGACACTCAGCCGTCACTCAGCCGACACTCAGCCGCACCACGTCCCCGCTGCTTCCAGGTGGAATAAACCGGAGCCGCGGACACGCGCGTCATCCCGAGTCACAGCTCTGCTCCGTGAGTCTTTACAAGTTTGGTTGTGAAGTTTATCCATCACTTTATTCATAACATCATCTGTTAAATCACAAGTTCTTCATTGAACCTGCTGTTATTTCCACGGAGGTGAAATCTGATGATGATCACGTGTCACCAGATTTATTCTGATGATTTAAAGAGAAACTTGATTTGAAGAGTTGGGACTTTTCCAGGAGAATCATGGAAACTCACCAGAGGTCCCTGTCAAAGTTCTGTGGTCAATTAGGAAGTTTCACGAGGGACCTGAGGATGTTCCGGGTTCCAGGGTCTGTACAGAGGTTTGAGTCCTGCTGTTCCTGCCAGACCTTCAAGGGGCAGTGAGATGGTTTTGAGCGTTGGGTTGTCCATATCGATGTTCTGGGGAATCTTTGAGGTTTGGTTGTGTTTGACTACTGAGGAGGATCCGGTTTTCACCGAGGAGGTTTTGTGAGTTCTTGTAGGAGTTGGTCATAACTGACACTCTGGGGATTGTTGTATCAGGGTTTGTGGTCATTGTGAAGTTTCAGGGTGTTTTAAGGGGCGTTGGAAGGGGTCTGAGAGTCCTTGGTGGTCATCAAGGTTTCATGTGGAGGTTTCCAGGAAGTTTTATTGAGGAGTTTCCAGAGGAGTTTAAGGTGTTTCAGTAAAATATCTTTCAATTATTTTTAATGTCATTTATTCCACAAAGAGAATTTAGTCTATAAACATTTCCCCTGTTGGTTAAAGACGGGATATAAACATTAGTACCGTCTGATTCGTGGGTTTGTGAAACAGTTTTTTTTGTCAAAGAAAATACAGTCGTCCCAAAGAACAAAGCGTCCACGTCTCCGTCCACGTCTCTGTTCACGTCTATGTCCATGTCTCTGTTCATGTCCATGTCTCTGTCCATGTCTCTGTTCATGTCCATGTCTCTGTCCACGTCTCTGGTCACGTCTCTGTTCAAGTCCATGTCTCTGTCCACGTCTCTGTTCATGTCCATGTCTCTGTCCACGTCTCTGGTCACGTCTCTGTTCATGTCCATGTCTCTGTCCACGTCTCTGTTCATGTCCACGTCTCTGTCCACGTCTCTGTTCATGTCCATGTCTCTGTCATCTCTGTTCATGTTCATGTCTCTGTTCACATCCATGTCTCTGTCCATGTCTCTGTTCTGTGAGTAAACCTCCCGCAATTGTCTCTGCCTTTCCTGTTATGGAGTTCAACACCCCCACTGCTGTACAATCTGTGTGTGGGACTGCTGTTTCCTGCCGTGTGTGCGTGTGCGTGCGTGTGTGTGTGTGTGTGTGTGTGTGTGTGTGTGTGTGTGTGTGTGTGTGTGTGTGTGTGTGTGTGTGTGTGTGTGTGTGTGTGTGTGTGTGTGTGTGTGTGTGTGTGTGTGTGTGTGTGTGTGTGTGTGTGTGTGTGTGTGTGTGTGTGTGTGTGGTGTCTCCTGTCAAACAGAAGTGGTGATAACACAGTGACGCTGGTACAGAGCCACCTGTAGGATGTGTGTGTTTACTACATTTACTGAACGGCTGTTTGTACTTTAATCATTTTAATGTTTTTACTGTGAAATGTTTTCGTGCTCTAATGTTTAGATAAACATGTCTGTCCTCAGACTGTCCATCGCTGCAGCTCCTCTCTTCAGCCTCTGTCTCAAACACTTGGTTTCAGCTCCTGTCTCTGTAAGACCCCTCCTCCGGATAAACTCTGCTCTGATTGGTCGGCGAGGTTGTAGGAAATGTCGTCTCTGCTTTCGCTTCACCTGGGGCACGTTGAATCTCTGAACGTTTAGCTTCAATATCCAGATTCAACCACGTGTTTCCTCTAAACGTGTCAACGAGCTACGAAGTTCGTTTCCTCTCGTTTGGTGGGTGTGTCAGAGGTGTCGTCCAATCAGCAGTGGCGTGTATATAAACTCCGCCTTATTAAAGAGACAGTGACACAGCGGATCGTAAAGTTCTCTACAGATGCAGCAGCTGCTGTTTCACATCAACTGAAGATGTGAGAAGCTGCTATAAAAACATCAAGAGTATTTTGTTAAACACGTATTTAAACTCGCGTCGTCTTTCTCCGAGATTTCTTCAACAAGAACGAACCTCCTCCGCTGCCGTAGTTACAACGATTGTGTTCAACGTTTATTTTAAATAAATGTTCTTTCCGAGCTAATCAGTGTTGGCTGACTGAGACTGAAGCAGAGGCAGCAGGAGACGGAGTAAAGGGAAAGTGACAGGAAGGAGGTTTTGCGTCACAGTAGCAGACGGATCGCTGGGCGTGCGGCGGGTGCACGTGTTTTTTTAAAGTCCGGTGGTCACATCGCTCCGGGACTAGAATCAACAAAGAGTCCAGATGAAAGTCTTATCTGATGGCCGGCGGCCAAAGAGACGTGAAGTTCAAAGCTGGTCGGGCTGCAGCCTTTTGTTTCTGTGACTCGTCCGTCTGGAACTTTAAATACAGAGTCGGAGTTTAAGAAAGTTTACTGGAGTTCTGTTCTACGTAATCATCTCAATAATCGACCTACTTATTCCACAAATGTCTTTCTGTCTGTGTGTCTCTCATGAGTCCAGCAGCAGCTCTCTATGCTGAGGCTCAATCACTGCAGGCCACTCTTACAGTGTCAGACAGAGAAGCTGGAACCAGCATCACAGCAAACCGCTCAGAACAGACGCTGCACTGTGCAAATCTTCATCCTCACACTTTGTGTCTCCAGACGCCTGAAACATCGTCTCTCTGAACCCAGAGGTGAGGGCCAAGCCAGATTGATGCCAAGCTCTGAAACCAGAGAATGTAAAACAGACGTTCAAACAGATGTACGACCTGTGTGAAAATCCAGGCGTTTCACATCCGCGAAAAATGAGAAGCACATTTTAAATGATGCTCGAGGGAAGATCCGAGTACGAGGAAACATGTTGCACAATATGATCCAGTCTGAAGGCGAGACACCGTCTGTCCGACGTGATCCGACCACAGCTCACGTTACAAACCAGCATGTGTCAGATTTACAGGTTCAGAGCTGAGGCTGAATCCACTTTGTCAATTCTGTCACATGTGAAGGAGATGGACAAGATGGAAATACCCGTTCTCTCTAATCCTGATGCTCGAATACATGGATGGAAATATTCACTATTTTCCTGATGATTCATCAGTTAATGGAGGAAATAACTGACATTTACAGAGGATATTTATAATTGAATCTTTGTTTAGGCAGCAGGGGGTTAATGTGAAGTGAAAAGTCATATCGTTTTTTTTCAGGATAATTTAATTTTCTCTCCTTCATATAATTTCATACTTATTTTTGGTTCTGGTTTGTTGGACATTTGAATCGTCTCTATGGATTCTGGGAAGTTATGATGAGGATTTCTGACTGTTTTCATATATATATAATAACTATATTTCATTGAGGTGTGTGTTGAAGATGGTTGAGTGTGTGTTTGTTCATGTGTGCTTTGATTGGCCCAGGCAGACGTTGCAGTTTGTGAGCACAGCTCTGCGATAACAAAATACAAATCTCCGTGAAGCTTTGATTTGCCCTTTAACCTTCGGTGTTCGTGAACATCTCATCACGTCTGAGTCCCTGCTGCAGGATCAGGGCTCATGTGGGCTGTTAGCCTGAGTTAAGACTTGTGGGCCAGCGGCCGCAGGAGTCTGGTTCTTTGAGGCCGAGGAGGGACCGAGACAGAACCAGACTTTACATCACTTTTAATGGAGGAGCTGACGGCGTGCGTTGAGCCGGACTCAGGGACGTGGCCCGTTTCACAAAGTCCCTTGTAAACGTTTTATGTCCTCAGCAGGAGAGACGACTGAAGTCATCACACGGTGGGGATAACTGTTGGTGGACATTTATTCTCTTAAAGATGCAATAAATGAGGGTTTTAATACATTGTGGAGTAAATGAACTGTAGTAAACTGTGTGTGTGGGGGGGGGGTTATTATTATCAGTAAGATTAACATCTGAATAAGTGAAAGAACATGAACTGTGTGTAGCTCTAATCCTGCGTTAACAAAGATATGACTTAGATTGAGACCTGATGGACCATCAGACCATGTGAACCCGGCCAGGTGAAATACAATATTTTATTTTAATTATGAAATGAAAAAACCTCATGAGTGATGTTGCCTGGGCGTCTCAATCGCCCCCTGGTGGCTGTCTGTAAAACAGGTCATAAACTAGCCTCCTCCATGTTAGCAGATGGTACATGGGACAAACTAAAGAGTAAATGTTTGTCAAAGATGTTTCTGTCATTTCAGGTAGTTCTTATCTCACTGATGTTTGTTCGAGTTAATGTTTCTGATTAGTTTGGTTTTAATTGGTTATGATATATAAACGGGCTGAGACGTCATGATTGACAGCTGAGACTGACTCCTGATTGGTCGAGAGCGTGTGTGGGCGGGACCTCAGTACAGACTCCAGATGGCAGCGTTCGTATCTGAGATGTTTCTGCTTCATTTCACGATAGTGGGAGGAAGTGGAGATGCTCTATACGCCTCAGGATTAAATGACGACAGTCTCAGTCTCAACTGATTTTAATAATGTAGCTCATATAAATTCAGAATTTGCCCTGAGGGTCTCAGGCAGAACAGTGGGGGGGGTCGGTCCTCCAGGACGGACGTGCAGTCGATGTCATGTGAACAGAATCAAGCAGCAGATTTGATGTTTTATTCCCATAGATATCCGTACAGAAAGCTGTTATATATGTATGTGTGTGTGTGTGTGTGTGTGTGATGTATTTGTGTCATTTGCAAACTGGATTGATGTTAAAACAATATGAAGTCCGGTGTTACGCCCAAATCCAGCTGTGCACAAACCAACCGGACGTCTTCTGAATGA
Source organism: Hippoglossus stenolepis (assembly GCF_022539355.2). Classification (NCBI taxonomy): domain Eukaryota; kingdom Metazoa; phylum Chordata; class Actinopteri; order Pleuronectiformes; family Pleuronectidae; genus Hippoglossus; species Hippoglossus stenolepis. Next base: position 1,715,379 of record NC_061485.1, read on the forward strand.
AATCAGACTTTTCCTTCTCTTTCAAAGAAACTCAAAACTTCCCACCTGGTTTATTAAATACCCACAGAGCATGACATCCTGAGATTCTCTTGTCGGGACAGTTTGACAGTTTGTTGATGTTGCTGAGCTAACGTCTGACTTTCAGTAGATTATTCCCAGAAGGAATCCCAGTTATTCCGTAAGGTGCCTTGATTGGGTTTTAATTACTGTTGGAAGTCCCAGCAGCTTCTTAGCTGTTACCCTCTGTAGGTGTTCTATTCTTTAAGGTATGTACATGTATGTCATACGTTGAACTGGATCATGACTGATTTTCTTCCAGATGTGGAACTTCTTTTGTTGGGATTTTTTGGGGATGTTTTCAAGAACAAAATATTTCATCTTGTCTTAAATTAGGCACCCGGTGTTTTCCACCATGTAACAGGACTTTGAGATGTTTAGCTCAGCATCACCACAACCTCCTGTGTTTGTGAATGGGTCTGGAACCCTTCAGTGATTTCCAGGAGGTGATATCATCGGCCTCAAAGCAGACCTACAATCAGTCAGCAACACGTGTGCCTTAAACTCAAGATGTGACAGCTTCCTTAAAATGAGGTCAGAACATCTGGATCGCCCCCTGTTGGCTGGAAGCAGTGGAGGTCATGGAAAGAGAGAGATGATTCCCGAGAGGTTTTTATATCTATTCTGACAAATGAAAATTCGGATGGGAGGGACCTTCATACAGAGGCTTCACTGATGGCAGCGTTTGTGTCTGATATATTTGGGCGACCCGGGGTCGTACATCTTTGTTTGACGAAGCGACAGAAACATGTAAATGATGACTTTGCACAGCAGGTGTTTGTTCTTCTTTCGATCAAATGTTCCCTGGTTTCCTCCTGTCGACACCAGCAGCAGCCATCTTGGTTTTAGATGCCAGTCGGCCCTGTTCTTTGTCAGCAGACACTGTTTCAGTTTCATGGTTTTTCACCAGGTATTTGTTTTCTCCTGATCCAGTTTAACGTCAGTATATTTAATCCTGGAGTTGAAAGCACAGATGCTCTGAATGTAAATCTAAGGTGAAGAGCTTCACTCTGTGACGCCACAGAAGTAACTGATGAGGGTGGGGAACTATTTCTCCGTCGTCCTCCCTGAGGTTTTTATTTTCCGTCTCCAACTGTACGTTCAGAACATGAACCACACAGTAGTGGTCTGACTCGCCAGGAGACGTCTCCGCCCGTCACCTCGTGGTTATGGAAGGTTTGAAAGAAAGTGATGTTTCTTAACGTTGCTCTGAGTTTCATCATCCTGTTGATTTGTCCACTCCCGGGTTAACAAAATACAATAAAACACACAGAGCCATGATTTAACATGTCATGCACACACACACGCGCACACACACGCAAAATATGCAGACACACCACAGTGATGAAGAGCCCAGAACAACATCCTCTTCATCATTAAACAGATCCTTGTTCCTCCTCCAGCCCACAGGCCCTTTGGGAGGATGTTGTGTTTGGATAGCTGGACACACACACACACACACACACACACACACACACACACACACACACACACACACACACACACACACACACACACACACACACGAATAAATGAAAGACAAAAAGTGAGATTGAGACGGTGCATTCATGAGCTCATGTGAAAATGTTATGTTATTCAACCAGCCTATATTAACACTTACTGTGTGTGTGTTCCATCGTGGTTAATACACTCAGAGGTTTGGGAAAGTTCTCAGCCTCGTACTGTATAAGAGTGTTTGTTGAACGAGTTCCAAACTTGGGACGGTCATCGCCATGGAAGTTGTGTGTGTGTGTGTGTGTGTGTGTGTGTGTCTATGGCTGTAGAATGGCACTATTGTAGTTAATAGTCGTTTAGATGCTGTGTGTGTGTGTTGTTGTTGTGTGTGTTTTGGTGTTTTTGTGTGTGTGTGTGTGTGTGTGTGTGTGTGTGTGTGTGTGTGTGTGTGTGTGTGTGTGTGTGTGTGTGTGTGTGTGTGTGTGTGTGTGTGTGTGTGTGTGTGTGTGTGTGTGTGTGTGTGTGTGTGTGTGTGTCCAAACTGTAAAATCTAATTATATGAAACCTATGAACTGGATCCTGTTCTGATGTCGCGCTCCTCATTAACAGCAGGGCGTGGTCGGGGGTCGCAGCAGCAGTGAAACATGGTGGTTCATGTAGATAGACCAGGATCTTTCTCTGAGCTGAACAGTGTGTGAGTCAGCAACAGTTTGATAAAGCTGGAGTTAATTTCAGAGAGAGTTCGGCCACTAAAGCAAATTCTTACATTTAAATATATGTTTCAACTTTTTAGAAAAATCCACTTTCACGTATTTTCTTCTCTTTAATTTAGACCGATGAGCAGATTGATGATATTCTCACGCATGTGAATCTCAGGCGAACACCAGCTGAACACTGGAAAACTAAATCCACCATCCAGCCCCTTTCAAAGCTCGATGACTAACGTTGATCTAGTTTGTTAAATCTGGGCAAACGCATTAAAATGCATAAATACAGCAAGTCTGTGAGGGGACAGACGAACGGAGAGCGGACCACCCAGACAGGCTGACATCAGTGTCTCTGTCCCAGAGGACAAGACAGCAGCGCAGGGTTCATATATCAGTGTCCTCACATGGAGATGAGCGGGGCCTCAAACCCGGGGTCAGGGCCCAGTGTGGGTCAGGGGCCTGGTTCCAGTGCAGGGGGGGGGGGATTCTCTCTGAACTGACACCATCACCATGACACAAAAATCCTGTCGCGTCCGACGTAATGAACGAGAGCGAAAGAGGGAAAACCAAGACTCGTGGTTTGTTTTAAACATGTGCAACAGATATCATGTCCATGTCCCACAGGTACAAGAGAGGGCGGCTCTTCTTATGAGCATTAATCTGACAAGTAGGTCAGTTGTAAACTAGTTCATCAAATTACATTTAAACCTGCTGCTGGCGCTGGATGAAGAATCTGAATGTTCACTTATTACAGTTCATCCTGTGGGGAACAGGAATTTCTGAAAAAAAAAAAATCATGGCGAACCAACAAATAATCGTTTTAGATGTTTCATAAAATAAGTTCAACAGGAAAAGTCCGGGAATCAATAAAGTGATTAGGATTCATCCTCTGGGGACCATGATTGTCTGTTGTTGTACGAATCCATTACAGAGTTGTTGAGGTTATTTTAGCCTGAACTAAAGACTTTAAATCAAGATTGATGACCAGCCCCCTGGTGGCTGGCTGCGGTGTAGATAAACCCCTCCTGCTCCATGTTAGCAGATGGGACCAGACTAAAAAAATCTAAGTAGATGTTAAATAAATGTTTTTTAGGTCGTTCTCATCTCACTGATGTTTGTTCAAGTGTTTCTGATCAGTCTGGTTTTAATTAGTTATGCGATGATGTAAAAACCCTGCGGATGGCGCTAGCTGAAGAATCCGAGGATCAACATCAGCTGTTGAGATAAAACACCTCCGGAGAAGTCAGGGAATCACCACTTTACATTTTTGAAGCTACAGAATAAATTGAATGTGACCGTACAAGATTTATTTTCTTAACCTTTCAAACATTTGGGTGAGACACAAGAATCAGCTGGAACCTTCCTGCAACACACTGAACTTCACATCACCTGCTTCAGTTTCCCATAAAGATAGAATATACAATAGAATAAAATAAACCTGCTGCTGCTCATAACGTTTATCAAACCTGAATTTCACTGATATCAACACGTTAGAGTCTAGACATGAGTTCATTTGTGTAAATAGTCTGTCACAGGCTGCGTTCACAGAAATCAATCAAACTGTTTTTACAATCCAGTGAAGAAGAAGCACAGGTGGAGAAAGTTAAAGTCCATTTGATTTAGTTTGCGTTGGAAAGCTCGGGACGCCGCAGTCCGTGTCCGAGCGTCAGGAACAGCGTCTCGGAGAAGTATTCTCCAACCGGAGCGATAAGACGCTGTGGTGACAGTGAAGGATGAATGTATGTGGAGCTGTTGTGAAGTTCACTTCTTATCAAAGTGTTTAGAAAGGAGGCGCTGCCAAATCAAACAGAGCCAGAGCCTCCAGGTGCATTAATCATTCTCAGATATTCATTCACTCCTCGTTTATTTTCTGTTGCTGCGGCTTTTCTGTGGAATTTCAACTCTCAGGATGATTCATTCTCACTTTTTACTCAGGGTTTTTTTTTTGTGTCTTTTTATGTTTTTCTACGTCACAATAATTATTTCAAATGTCTTGTTCGAGATTCCTCGGTGGTAGCGACGTATCCCAGTGAAGCGCGGGCTGCGATTCCACTGCAGGAACCAGGAACTCCACAGGCACCAGGGTCTAAATGAATTGCAGCAGAAAACTTTTTACTTCCTCAAATATTCCGTCCTCAGGGAGTCGGACTTTTCCAAAGTACAGTAACCTTTAGTGAGGGGCCTGATCGGTCCAGTACCCGTGAGGCCAGTCGGTCTCTGCGGCAGCTCGTAAAATCTCTTTCCTTATTATAGACCGTTAATAAAGATGGACGACATGATGAGGCCAAAATGTCTCAATCGCCCCCTGGTGGCTTGTTACAGAATAGTAATGTATGGTGTTCAGTTTTGGGGAGCAGTCATGTCGTCCATCTTTATTACAGTCTGTGGCTCGGACTAGAATATCTCCACATCTAGTTGTTGCTTTGCCATGAAATCATGTTCAGACATTCATGTTCCCCACTGGATGAACTGAAACTCAGATTTTTCATCTAGCGCCGTCAGCAGGTGAAAAATACCTTTTGTTCAAACTAGTTTACAACTGACATACTGATTCTAACATAGTAATGGTAATGCTCATAATAATGACACGGTTGTACTGCTAACATGGAGGAGGCGGGGTTTATGACCTATAATGGAGTCAGCCACCAGGGGGAAACCCTTTGGCTTCACTATTTGGGAACCGTCATGTCGTCCATTTTTATTTACACTCTTTGTTTTGGTTATTAGTTCTCTGAGGTGAGCGTCACTAACCAGCAGGTTGATCCCATCAGCTGCCTCAGTGCTGTTTCACAAGTTTACCCCCAAAATAAATGAGTCTGGACACAACAGTGACAGTTTCAGCCTCTGAAGATAATAAGATATGTTATATAATAATAAAATGTTCCATCAGTGTCACGAGTGTTGACACTGACTCATTAAGGTGGAACTCATCAAGTAGGAGCTGGTTCCCGTCTCTTTGGATCTGGATGTGTTTCACTCTCTGTTCTCGTCGCTCCAGAAGGAAACGACTTTAAAATGTCAAACGTTCAGTCCAATTTCCAAATAACTCCTTTATCTGTGTTTGCTTATTGTGTTTGAAAAATAACAAAAGACACACACACACGCAACCCCCCCCGCAGAAGCACTAACAGTCTCTATTGTATTATTGTGTTTATCTTAACCTCCTAATTAATAAGCTCTTATCAGGACTGAGGCAACAATAAAGTTTTTGTGCGGAGACGAACGCTTCCTTCCGCTCTGGAAGCATCTGAGCAAACCGCCGACGCCAGGCGACCCCGACACAGCGCAGTCTGAGGGAAGGTTCCAGTGAAGTCTTCATTTCAGTCTGATTATCAGGCTGCAATGATCTCGTTAAAAAGTGTTAAACTCACACGTTAAAGTGCCGCAGTTACTTCTGCTGCCGGTTTCCAGCTGCAGCACAGATGTGTCTAATCTGTGTTGAGGAGACATTAGTTTCTAACTTTACTACACATGTTTCTCTTTCTATACAAGAGGCCACATGCACACACAGTTTCACATACGTGTTTTCACTCATATGTTCATCTGCACACGTGTCCTTTACTGTACAGCTGCCAAACGCAGGTAAACACTGTTGACGTGTCCTTGATTCTCCTGCTACACTGTCTGGCTCTGTTTTGTCTGTACAAGTATGGAAATAACAGACTGGGACACACACACACACACACACACACACACACACACACACTTCAAAATGAAAGGCTTTGTTTTACTCATGTCCTCGGGGGGAAAGTTTATTTGACTTTCTGCAGGACAATGTAGTTGACATAAAGGATTTTATTTTAGATTCTATTGTTTTGTAGGGCTGTGTGTGTGTGTGTGTGTGTGTCCCAGTCTAGGATACTAAACTGTCTTTACTCGTTTCTTGAGCTGTTTTCAGAAATGAAGAGAATAGGGTTCCGACCTTCTCTGGAGTTTGTCCTTCTCATATGAAGACGATCTCTGGAACTCATGAATGAAGTTGACGTCTTCGTTGGCGTCTTTTACGTGTTTGGCTCCTGTTTTCTAAAACAGGCTCACTCATTATCTCAGTTGCAGCTACACACATTTATTAGAACCATAATCAGCACAACACCACAACCACTGTGTCATGTGCATCTGATTATTTCCAACTCTGGCAGATCCACGATGTTACTGGAAGCTCTTCTGGGTTTTCCCTCCATTACTCTTAATTATGTTCTGAGCTGATGGTTCACTGTAAACTGCTGAATCTGGATTTTCACCTTCGCTAAGGAGGTTATGTTTTCACCTCAGTCCATTTGTTTTTGGAGCAGAATTCATTTCTCAGAGAATAATTCATGGTTCTTGATTTAAAAAAATCTGACATATTTAGAGGACTGATATTTATGAGTGTGTGTGACTTGCTGCAGCTTGATTGAATTTAAGGGACAGTTGGTGTGAACTCTACTGAGTGACGTTCTAGTTGTTAATGGGATTTTCCAGATGAACTTCAGTCTTAAAATAAATCTACACTCTTTAAACACACACACACAATAGAGCTGAAATTAGCCTGAATGTGAAGGATTCTGAACTTGGACGATGTTTGAGAGAAAACAGCAGCCGATGGAAACGCTCTCCTAACGACTGTAATAAAAATAAAAAGACACTTGTTTCTTACGAGTGAGGAAAGTGTCACAAACTGCGCAGCTTTGTGTGTTTTATGAGTTTGACATTAAACTTTACCAGGCAGCTCCGATTGTGTCGTGTGATTCAAGGAGCAGGAAGCAAATAAAGTTTCTCTGGGAAACACAAAGCATTCTGTATATTTTCCTTAAAAGTTCAAGTTGTAAAGGACAGGAAGTGTTTTGGTGTCAAGTGGAGACACACACACACACACACACACACACACACACACACACACCACAGATTGTGTGTTCCTGTGTGTACGTTTGTCCACTTGTGAGAAACCAAACTGTCGTCACAAACAGATCAGTGAAAATCCTTTTGGAATCCGGATTCAGGGATCGACAGGATTCTTTCTACGTGTTGAAACTTTATGTATATGACACATTTTCAAATCTGCATCACAAGTTATTATCACTGGAGATAGAAATTCATAGATAAGAAGAAGATAACACAGGAGACTGGCTCTGGTTGTTTGTTTGATTACATGTTGTGAGTTGGTGTGTGGACGTAATAGAAGCTTGTTTTATCTGAAGGTGTGAACGAGTCGGACCTGACAACCTGCTGCTGCTTCACAAACACCAACTACACAACATGTACACACACTGTTTTACACAGTTGTGTGTGTGTGTGTGTGTTAATGGTTGGGATCGTGTCAGAGCGATGGGAGATATGGAGGCAGTGGGAGTGGATTATCTCTCCTCCTCTGATACCTTATCACTTCAGAGATATATACACACACACACACACACACACACACACACACACACACACACACACACACACACACACACACACACACACACACACACACACACACACACACACAGGCTGGGAAAGTCTCTCTGGTGGTTCAGCCTCGTGCATGTGAAGGTTTTATTTGACTCCAGAACCTGAGGCTTCACAGATTTACAGGCTGTTATCTGACCGACTGCATCAGCCTCCACTTGCAGCAGGAGATAAAGATTTATATCCGACCACAGTTGGATTAAAACAGACCATTTTCTCTGCATAATTTCATATTGATTCAGATTATTTTAAATGAATATCTGTGGCAGTGGTTGTTGTCCAATGTGTTTGTGGACAGTTTGTTTCTCGTGTGAAGAAGCAGCAGCAGTTCGGCTCGACTCTTTCACAACAACAGGAAAATGTCCGGAGGATGTTTGAAGATTTGTGGCTTTTGTTTCCACACATTTCTTGCGACGTAAAAATTTGCTTTGCATTTGGTTCAAATGCAGAATTATAGATATGAATCTGAACTTTCCCCCCATGTTTCAAAGAATGTTTGAATTCCAAATAAAAAGCCTGATTATTTGGCAAAGGTCACAATTTAAAAACAAACACAAAGAAATATGCTTTCGAAATATGATTCATCCTCAAAGAAAGAAGCAGTTTGTCCTTTTGATTCCTCAGTTTATCTGTGATGGTGGAGGTGATGCAAACAGGAGCCGGTTCCATCAGAGACGGTTCTAGAAACAACAATCGTAGTATTCCATCTGTGTCGTCCTGTAAAACAGTGACGCATCATCCACTTCATTTCCTCCAATAGAAACCATTGTTTGAAGGAGCACACACACTCAGTGCAGAGGCACGGTCAGCTGCTGGAACCCAAAAACCTTTCAAACTTTATAACTGAAGTTAGACACGTCCCTCCGTCACCTGAAAGGATAATCATCTTGTAACTAAACTTATTCTGAGCAGAGTTGAGGCAGAATCCTCCTTCGTGCTTTGGTTTACTTTCTGCTGTTCATTCAGGTTTTGGTGTGAATCTGGTCGTTGGGGGGGGGTTGAGCTGCTGGTGGTCAGTGTGACAGCTGTCAGGAGGAATTCAGGAAGCTTTTCTTTCTCCTCTTTAGAAAAACAGAGGCGGAGGAAGAGGAGGGGGGGGACGACGAAGAGGACGGAGAAAAGCGTGGGGATGGGAGTCTTGAAATTTAAGCTTCACAGGAATTCACTTTGTCTTTGAGGAGAAGTCGTGAGGCTTGTGTGCTTCTACCTCCTGACTGGTTGGTTGTTTTTTTGCTCGGCTGGTTCCAGTGTTCCCACCACGTCCAGTGAATAGACGCTCCTTTCACCGCTCGCTAAGACGCCTAATGAGGGGGGACTACTTTCTGTCTCTCTGTGTGTGTCCGTCTCAGGCTGTGTGTGTGTGTGTGTGCATAGCAAACGTAAACTCGTGTTTTTTTCTCACTTGATCAGAAACGTTGATCACGCGTGTTTTGGGCCGGGGCAGCAGCGTGGCTCTGAAACGAGAACGTCACTGGGTCGTTAGTTTCACCACTTGTCTAAATTTCTCTAAGAGCATGAAACGGTTCCTCTGCTGCCACAAGACGTTTGGGATTTTGTTTTAAGTAAAAAAAGACTTTGGGTCCTGAAGGTGAAGCCAGTGTGGACGTTCCTGAAACCTGTCTTCTGTGTAGTGACCAGCAGGGGGCGACTCCTCTGGTAGTTTCTATAGAAGTCTACAGAAAGTGACTTCTCACTTTATAACGTCAGGAAACATTCAGGAGTTTCTGTCTCAGTCTCTAGTTTCAAGTCTTCTTCAAACAGCTGATGTTCATTTAGTGAATTATGATCATTTAGAGTCAAACGGACCATAAAGCACTGGATGTGTTGGGGGGAACACAGTGTGATTGACAGCTAGTACCATCCAATTGGTGCAGGTGGGTGTGTCCTTGAGCCCTTAGTCAGGCTCCTCCCCCCTCTCCTCCAAATATGGTCACTTCTGGGTTTAAAACAAAATGTCAAACTGAGGCTTCAGAGCAGCAGCTGACAAACCGACGTCACGGTGGGTTGATGCTTAGTTGGACGGATTGTGGTGTAAGTTAGTATCACAGTCATGATGTGCAGGCGACAGCTAGCGCCATCATCAGGTCAAAGCTTGTATTTGTCAGATGTTTCTGTTGATTTGCTCTGATTAAGGTGTAAATTACGTTGTCATTGTGGTCATCGTAGCACCAGCAAGCTAATTAGCATGATTCAGATGGTTTTTTCTTCCTTCTGTTTCTTTTCGCTCTTTATATTTATCACCAGAAACATTTGAACGTTTTCTGTTGTTGCTCCTTCCAACTGAAATCATCACACCTGTAAAATTCAGTTTCACCCAGAACCCACTCAGCGCTTCAAGCAAACATGTGAACGATGAAGAACTTTTACTGTTAATCAGTAAATCTGAATCTTTACTGCTCCCTTCAGACTGATTGGAATTTCAGGTTGTTATGAGTCTCAGCTCAGGCCGACACATGGAGACTGTGTTTGTGCAGAAGGTCAGAACTGACCTAGTGTCAGTACTGTTAAAGAGGAGCTTCAGCTCACACTCAGTCACACGGCTCCTTGAGATCCACGATGGGTTCCGGCTTTAATTTGGATCTGATTTGAAAATCTTATCACTTAAGAGCAACAGAAAGCTCTAAACTGTGAAATGATGGATGTCACCAACTGAACCTTTTTAACAAAACAAAACAGTTCTCGCGCTGACAACTGACGACGGAGTATTAGAGCCATATTGAAGAATAAAAAACTGTAGATTACGAGAAGGAAGTTGTCATATTGTGACTTTTCCTTTACAACTTTATTCTTGTAATCTACAGTGTGTGACTTTGATCTCAGGTATCTGTTAGATGTGATCCTCTGATGGACGATGAAGCTCCTCCCTGAAGTGTGAAGAGGGAGTCGAGTGTTCGCTGAAATGACCTTTGACCTCTTCACCAAACCCCAGAGGCAGAGGCAGGTTCATGGAAGCAGCCAGTTATCCAACCAGGCAGCGTACAACACACATTCACACACATGCACACATGCACACGCACACTAATGATGTTGTTCTCTCGCTCTGAACAATAAGTAAATGTTTCCTCCGCGGCTTCTTCCAGGAACTGACTTGTTCCTGTGTTTGCTGAAGAGGAAGAATGAAAAGAAGAGACGGGAACAACGTGTTCAAAGAAACGAGCTCGTTCAAACTGTAGCATCGACACTTCAGGTTCAGCCAGAGAGAAACAGATTCATGGATCTAGATGAAGACAAAAGAAAAATAACTGATATTAATGGGTTTGTGTTAAATTTAAAATCCAGATCTGGTTTCTACAAGCTGACACTAAAATGTGGTTTAAAGACACATGTGTTGGTTAAAATAGTTTTCTCTTAAAATAAGAAATGTATAATGTTAGAACTATTGTTAACAAAAAAGAAAGAAACAAGGTTTTTACTTGTTACTTTATTTTTCTTCAGAGATTATGAAATAAATTTCCTCGTTGAAATATATTTGAAGGAAAAGATAAAAGTTCAGCTGAGGCTGATGGGACGTTTGTTAGTTTGCAGGAGTTTCGTCGTAAAGTTGATTAATTGATAGAAAACGAGGATGAATCCAACTTAAAGTAAAAATTTATAGTAAATCAGTCAAACTAACAAATTAGTGACAGTCGTGTAAAACTTGGAGTTTTATCCTGACGTGATGATCTTGTTCTTTCAGATCAAACATGGTTGCACATTATTTCTGATAGTTGTGGACAGATGTGACTGTTGCTTCTCATCTCGTCTCTAATCAGAACAAACGTCCTCTCATTCACTCGGTGTTCTCCTCCTCTTCCACGAACCTGAAGCAAACTGAAACGTGTGTTTTTAAAAACCTGTTTGTAAGACTTCAGTCTGTGACTAACTTCAAGGATGTGGGAGTTGTGTAAGAGTCCAGGGGCCCGTTTCCTATTCTTCTCTTTCCTCGGATGACGTCGGCTCTCTTCCTCTTCCCAGAATCCCCTGGGGGGGGTGTTTCCTCGAGGCCTTGGACAGTCCAAGTGGGAGAAGTGGTGATCAGAGATGGTTTCCTCTTCCCAGAATGCCTTGTGCAGCTCAGTTCCCACAGCGCTGCGTGTTTGTCTTGACTCTGGTCTGTGGTCGTCGCGGTGGAAAAACAAGACGTGCACTCGTCTCCGCTGCTTCTTTCATCTGCTCGAGTTCCTGTTCATGTTCAGAGATTCTTTTCAGAGGGTTTTTGTCGCTCGGTCGACTGTGGAGTGATGAAAAGTCGATGAACTCCTGACTCTTCTTCTGCAGCAGCAGGATGGCAACTAACTTTTAGCGCCACCTACTGATCATGTTGATGATCCAACTCCTCGTCTTCGTCCTCAGTGGGAAAGTTTGAGTGATTGTCGATTGTGTTTGTCTATAATTGTAATTTACGTGAAGATCTGATCTATGAACAAATACAGAACAGTCTTAACTCTTTGAAGTTTTTCATAACCACCTGTTCGTCCGGGAAAGTTCAATTTTGGTCAAATCCTCTCAGAGGAAAAGCTTTCAGAAGATTTCACCATCGCTCACATTGTTGTCCTGGATTCAAGAATTTAGTTTTTCTTTCCTGTGGAGACTCTGAGGTTTGATCTCAGATCCACGAAACTGGCCTCAGGAACCAGTCCTGTAGCCCCGAGCGACCACGAGAACAAAACATATCCAGGAATACTGACGAAGCCAAAACTCAAAGATCATAGTTCAACCACATTTTCATGTCATCCTGGTGCATGTGGACGTAAAATAAGAGAAGTCAGTTAATCTGTGAGACACTTTGGATTTTTGTGCGTCGCTGGAATCAAACACAGGAGCATTTAAATCTCATGATAAACAGATATTAAATTTAAATGTATTAAAGAGTTTGTCTTTGAGACGATTGAAGTGCAGCATTTCTATCCCACCTGAAAATAACTCATTCTGAGATATTTAATAATAATAATAACAAGAATGATATTAAATATTCAGACCTGTATCTGCTGCAGGTCTCGTCTTATAGTGAACAAACCTGCTGAATGAATTTGGAGTAAATTCCATTCAAATGATCTGTTTTGTGTTTTTGTACCTCAACACACACGTGAAGTCTGGCAATAAAAAAGTAAATCAGAACATTTGCGTGACAGGCCAAACCCCCGTGACATCAGAGAAAGACGAGATTTACTGTCAGTTAACGCTCGTCCACCTGAGTACAAGCACATGTCGCCCTCGCACCATGTGTGTATCCCTCCTCCCGAGAAACTAGGACTGATAACAATTCTTCCTCACGTTGTGTTCTTCAACAAATACTCAACAAAATACACAATCTGCAGTAAAATTACATAATGTTCAATAAAATACTGCAGAATAATTATCATAATAATCTCTTCTAATTCTGATGTTTTATTTTTAAGACACGCTGCTTGATGATGAACCTGCTGGAGTTCGTCAATTACGTTTACATCTGTGTCACTCAGACGTCTAAATATGCCTGATTTTTATTCTCTGAGAAACACTTTCTATCTTGTAATGTTAAAAACCAAAATCATTTGTCTTTCTATTCATTACGAAACTGGAAAAAAGCCTTTGAAAGAAGGCTCACGTTGAAACGTGAGTTTTAAAAAGGCAAATCTTTATTCTGAAACTTTGCGGACGTACACACTCCTGCTGCAGTCACTTATTCCAGACAACAGCAACCTTTCAGAGATTTGCCTGCACATATCATCGTGTCACAGGATCAGGGTTATTTTGAAGAAATAAAGGGTTAATAACTGATCTTCTGCAGATTTGTATTTCTCTAAAAGTCTCCGCTCACATTCCACATGAGCCCATAAAGCCGAGCTGCTGCTGCACAGGCTTCACGTTGGTACTGTTCCTGACGATCTGTGTGTACGTGACCTCCAGCACTCGCTCAGTAAACCAAGAATGTTGTTATGTTCTGCTCGCTCACTCAGATAAATAGTGTTTTACCGTCGTACGCTCGGGTACCAGGGGCCCGGCTGGGCCCGGCTGGGCCCGGGGTCCCAGGGGCAGAACCTCTGCCCGAGGTGTGCACCTGTTCTCTGGGCACCGACACAAGCTCCCTCCCTGGGTCTCTGACAAATAAAGTGGCAGCATGTTGGAACATTAGCAGAATGACTGAAGATGTTTTGTGGTTTGATAGAATCGTTTTGAATCTATTGTTGTAGTCCCATTATGAATCTTATCAGGTTTAAGGACGAAAGACCGTTTGAGAGGTTGAAGCAGTGTGGGATGATGGGAGTTGTAGTCTTCTCCTCGTTAGGGTTCCTTCAGCGTTGATGGTTCAGGAGCTGAACTTTCCTCAGAGCCGCGGTTTCAATCCAGTAAAAACACAGAATAAAGCAGCTTTACGTTAAAACTCTGATTGGCTGTGAGTCGAGCTGCCGCTAACGTTTACTCAGCTCGTTTCTCTGAAAACTTCTGATCTAAGAGTTAAGAGTTAAAAACCACCAAGATCTAACAAGTCCCTTTAGATTGTTGTGGCAAACACTGACCAGCACAAAGAGGATATGACCCATCGACAGGCGACCAAATGAAATGTTACCTCGATTAAAACGTCAGATTTATAAATAATGACGAACACCGTCTGTGAAACTGTGGAACATTACTTGAGTTCCCCCGACAGGACCGAGGGAGTAAAAACGCTGAGACGCAGTCAGGTTGAGTCGTGAGGGCTTGAAAATCAGGACATGAGGGATTCTGCAGAGAAAATAAGACCATACATGAAAGAGAGAGAGACCTGCAGTGGATTAGAGATTTAAGGAAGCAAAGGAAGATTTAACTCAACTTAATGTTCAAGTAATAAGACGAGTGGAGGGATCTGGAGGAAGGGAGGGAGGGAGGGGGGGAGTTATTAAATCATGGAGGGGATTATAGGCCTGGCAGAGAGGGAGGTCGTAAAGCTGTCGCCTCCTCTGGCCGACGGACCAGAGAAACATCTTCCTCTCACAGAGAGAAAGAGATGAATAAAATATCAGGAGGATTAAAGAAGGTAAATGTAAGAGCAGCGAGGAGGGAAGACAAAGATGAGGAAATACGAACACATGAAGTTACAAATAAGAATATCTGGCACTACTGGAGTCGAGTTCTGCCGTCGTCCACTCAGCTGATAAATCAGCCGCGCCGTTAAAATGAGATTTCTCAGCTCGCCCTCAAGTGGCCGGCCACATTTTCACCTTGTCCTCGTGTAAACATAATAAACGCAGTTAATCCCAGGACCGGGAGCGAGGAGCCGCTCGCGCTCTATTCTCCCCGGAGCAGGAGGTCACAGAAAACATTTGAACCCTTCAGAGACTCTGAGGTTTACAAGGTGGGTCAACAGTGTGGACGGGGATCAGCTGGTGCCTCCCATCGTACAGCGATCACTGGTCACCCATTAAGGTGCTGGAAACTGATCTGACTTACTGGACCCACTGATCTGCAGACCTGTTTGATTTCTTTACTCTGTTGGAACATCACAAAAAATACTGTTTTGAAAACTTAATTTAAAACATGATGAATGTTCAAGTTTTAATATCAATACAAATCACCTGCACCTTCAAATTCAATGGTTTTGTTTATCTGGTTTTTGTCCAAAATGTTCTCTGTTGTAGAAAGAAATAGACGACATGATGTGGATCGCCCCCTGGTGGCTGGCTGCAGCATAGGTCATAAACCCTGCCTCCTCCATGTTAGCACACAGGACATAGACTGTAAATAAAGATGAACAACACGTCTCCACGCGGTCGACCAATCAGGAGTCAGTCTCAGCTGTCAATCATGTCGTCTCAGCACGTTTTTACATCATCAAATAACTGATTCAAACCAAACTGCTCAGAAACACTTGAACAACCATCAGAGAGAGAAGATCCCATGTCCATGTCTCGTCTGCCAACATGGAGGAGGCGGGATCGTCCATCTGTGTTCAGTCTGTGGACAGGATCAGGGTCTTCGAACACTCACTGAGATGTTAAAGCTGATTTCATCGTTAACATCGAGCTCATGAAATGTTGAGAAGCAGTTTCTTTCCATGTTGAGGAAGTCAGACGTTCCATTCAATCTTTATTTAAACGAACCACCGGAGGAAGTTGTGCACAAAGAGCAGAAGCCGTGTGCTTCAGTGTGTAAGAGGACGTAGGTCCGAGGGTCCGTATGACACTTTGTCTTCACCAGGTTTATGTCTGTCCTCTATGATGTCCTTCGGTCTGTAACTTCATCTGCATCAACAACAGTCCGACACATAAGAAGAGTTATGTTCATTTCTGACTAAACGTAGCTGTGTAATGAGTCGAGGCTGAAAGCCTGGACGTGACGCAGCTTGTTTACTCATTGTTTACCTCCCATGGTGCAACAGGAAGCGAAAACAAAGAGCTCGGGCTGATGAACCATGGGAACAGATTTCATCCCCGATAACCCTGTGTTTTATCAAAATAACCCGAAACGTATTTAAAGTTTATAAGAATGGAGACCATAAAGCACCGGATGTGTTGGGGGGTGGGTACCACAGTGTGACTGACAGCTAGTACCGTCTAATGGGTGCAGGTGGCAGGTGTTGGTGGGCGTGTTCTCAATCAGGCTCCACCCCCCGCTCCTCCAAATATGATTACTTCTGGTTTCAAAAGACCAAGATGGCGCTGGACAAGATGTCAAACTGAGGCTTCAGAGCAGCAGCTGACAAACTGATATGTTTGTGTCCTTCATACGGTGCTGGAGGGCAGCGGCGTTCTGGGGTGGAAGTGGGAGGAGTCTCAGCAGCAGGGTCAGAGGTGATGAACGCTTTGACCCGAATCTGAACCGAAAAGACGACGTAAACAAGCGTGTGTGTGTGTGTTAGCTGCAGGATCAACAGTAGTGAGACTATTAACTTTTTAATGACGCAGATACTCAGACATGAGCTTTAGGGGCAATTAACACACACAGTTACACACATACTGAAAGTGATGTAAAACTTATCTAATTTTCTTTCTTGCTGTGTTTATTATCTGTCTCGCTTCACCTCTCCCTCACTAGTACACACACACACACACACACACACACACACACACACACACACACACACACACACACACACACACACACACACACACACACACACACACACACAGGGAGAGTGTGTGCGTCACTGCCGACCCAGTGAAACCGACAGAGGATGAGTTTCCTTCAGGGATTTATTTAAAAACCAGTTAACGCCCCAGATTCCTAGAGACAGACACACACACACACACACAGGGGAAGAGACAGTTTGTCCCTCGTCCGTCTCCGTGTTGACGAGTCTGAGGAGGTCGTTTCCTCGTGTCAAGTGTGAACCACAGATGAACGATGGTGACGAGAAACAAACGAACCCGTCAAAGTTTCCCTGCAGATCAGCTTCGACAGTTTTACTCTACACACAAACACTTTGATTATTTATCCATTTTTACACAGACATTGTTTTACCACAGAAGAAGAAACTCTTCTTCTGTGTCGCCTGGAGTTCGTCGGTTAAACCTGAAGATTTACTGTTGTTTTCACAGTTATCCTCACAGTTTATACGCTGTTTACTCTTCACTGCACATTAACGTTAGAAACAGCTGGTTTACATTCAAGTTCATTTCCATCTCCTCACAATGGACGAACTCTTTCAGGGGAAAACAAGAGGTTGAGAATCAGGTTGTAGTTTGAGTCTGTTTGTGAGCGGCTGATTATCAGAGGACCTGTGTGTGTGTGTGTGTGTGTGTGTGTGTGTGTGTGTGTGTGTTGTGTGTGTGTGTGTGTGTGTGTGTGTGTGTGTGTGTGTGTGTGTGTGTGTGTGTGTGTGTGTGTGTGTGTGTGTGTGTGTGTGTGTGTGTGTGTGTGTGTGTGTGTGTTGTGCACAAGGAGGGGTGTGCAGCATCTTAACTTCTAGTTTGGTTTTTATTGAAGTTTCCTCAGGAACAAAATCCTTTGTTCTGTCTCATCAGCTCCACATGATCTTCAGTATCAGGACTTCGTGTCAGAAACTCGTTTTTTCTTTATTCTCTTAAAATTGTGACTTAATTCTGTTTAGATGATTTCCTTCTTGTGACATTTGTAGACTTATGACTTTTTTCTAGCTAATTTAATCTTTCTGGGAAATTATGAGACTGTTTTCGTAAAAGATTCAAAGTCTCAAGGGTTTTGGTGTGCATGGGTTCCCCTGTTGCATATTTCATGATATCTTTTTTTCTCATTAAATTATGACTTTAATCTCATAATATAACGTCTATTCTTTTGAATATTGTAACTTATTGTCATTAAATCTCTCTGTCTTCAACATGGCCCTCGTACTCTGTCATAAATCTTCCTCTTCCCTTTTCTGTCTTGTTGTGCACATTACATAAGATCTGTCATCACCAGGGTAACATAACAAGTAAAAGGCTTTTAATTTGAAAAGTTTGTATCACAAGGCTACCATCGAAGGTGCAGGATATTAATGTGTGTGATTAAGTTATGAGTCACGTGGCTTTTAAAGGGAACAGGAGAATTAAAGCATAAACCTGAGAACCTTTTATTTTACCATGTTTTTATGTGGAAGTGACAAAAGGGACAAAGATCCACAATGGATCTGAGGATCAACCCTGAACTGTACCACGTCAATGTACGTCCCTCAAAGAGTCACTAAGACAACAGATTCCTACAGAGACGTGTTATAGACAAAGATGTTATTTCACTTTAAAACCACCAGACTCCAGTTCACGGTGAGGATCAGAACTCGATCCTCACCGCCGCCTTCATTAGGTTCATTTGTTTGCGGTAACGTGTGATTTCCTCTGATGTCAGAAGTTTTCAGATCCTTTGCTTTTATAAAAGTACCACAAGTCACAATTACAGCAGAAAACTTATCCTGTAAATCTGTCGAAGTCAGAGTAATTACAGTCGTCTTCCTCCACAGTGAAGGACACACACACACACACACACACACACACACACACACACACACACACACACACACACACACACACACACACACACACACACACACACACACACACACACACACACACTCTGACTGCTGAGTTAGGAAAGTTTGTTGTTTGTGTGAAACCTAAAACAGAAATTAAATGTGTAAATCCTGCAGACTGGTGTTAGACGTTATAACCACAGTCACACATGCGCTGCCTAATTACCAAGTGGAGCAGCAGCTCCTCTGTCAGCGGGCGACTCTCCAACCTGCTGACACGACGCTCGCCAGCACGCCGCCATGACAGATAATGATGAATTATGATGTGGGAGCATGGTCAGTTTCCCCTGCAGCTGAGGGTCCAACTCATTTTTCATCCCACCTGAAATAATTTCACGATTGGAAATAAGTCGCAGTGAACTTTGGAACGTTGCAGATTGTTGAGTCGTCCTCACAAATGGACAAATGCTCATGGAAGAGCACAAAAGATGGAAAGTGACATCAGAAGAATGCAAACAGAATTCTCAGATGCTCGTTGGTCGCGATTGTCCAATCAGGACGGCTTTGCTTGCTAGCTAGCATCCTGGATCATGTGTAAAACTACTTGAGACGGTCTGAAGTACTTCTCCACAGTATATTTAAAATTCAAACTGGTTGTTACAGTTCAGTTTTGGATTTTGATTTCGTGGTTTTGTCCCGTGGCCCGTCCACTGGTCGCCCTGCGTCGCCCTGCGTCTTCCTCCTGGTGTTAGCACTGAAGCTAACGGGGTTTCCTCTCCAGGCAGAAACTTTCCACTTGGTCTAAACTCTGAAAGTCTCCACAGCAGAGAACAGAGCAACATGATGAATTGAGCCGTTTCCCCTGTGAACCACGTTCCCTCATTTCCACAGCTCTAGATGCAGATCTACTTTAGATCAGGAGTTTGTTCAGGACACGTCCGAAGTGCAGAGGGATTATGGGAATAAGTAAAAACTGAAAACTATGTTCTTTGGATTGTTTATTTTGTAAATGTGCAGTGATTTAATTAGACTTGATATTTGGGTTGTTTTGCCCCAACTCCTGAAACTTATTGGTCCCAGTTGGAGTTTTAATTAAATTCTGTGAGTTTCAGATTCTTGTTTCGATAAAGAGATTGTGAATAACTGTGATTTATTCTGGTGTCTCATTACCACATAAACAAACTCCCTGTTTTAAAATTGAATACACGTGATGCAAATCCCAGCTTCATGTTTCGGACACGTTCTGTTCGCTCTGACCTGAGCTCTCTGGTTCTCTGCATGTTCACGATGTGCTCGTCCTGGGGAAGGTTCCATCCATCTGGAGCTTGTGTTCCTGGTTCAGGCCAAATGAACTCCTGCCAGTGTTTTCTCAGATTACGATCCTGGGCAGCGTCTTTGGTTGAACTCCTCAATATTAATGGAAACATCTCAAATTCCAAAATCACGGAAATCGTATCTACTCTCTCTGTCGATTTGGTTACAGGGGAAAAAGATTCTCTCTCTGGATGAACTAAATCAGCCTCGGTTCACTCAGGACGCTCTGGTCGCCTTAGTGGCCTGAAGAAATTTGAAATAAACATTAAAGCTGGTTTTACAGCATATTAATTCATCATCAGACCAAACAGTAGAATATATCAATTTAGATCAATTCAACCTCTGGGACATAATGTCGGTTTGGACTCAAACACCAAATAACTTATCTTATCTTATCTAATCATCATCGACGTGATTATCTCAAGCTCGACTGATTTATAAAATTATATCGTTATCGCAGATATTTAAAGAATTCACGATGCGTAAACGATGTGAAAGATAAAACGTCTCTCTTCGTTAAAATTCTATAGTTGAGTTTTCTTTTTATTTAAAGTGATTTAAAATAGTTTATTTTTTAACTGTAAAATATCAAAAAATCACATTTCTGACATCTTAGTTAAATTATATTTTTAATCTATTTATTGGCCATTTATCGGTATCGAATTTTTTTTACTCGCTGACGTTTCTACTTTGATCAACAATCAAGTTATGAAATAAGTGCTGGATGGTTCTCAAAAACATTTTCATCATCCCCAGAGGATACGAAAAAGAGAGAATTATTACTTTAATCGTGTTTTATTAATTGTGCCACTGGCAGGTGCAAATATTTCATTTTATACTTTATTTATTTAGTAAGGTTGACGTGACGTCTCTTATTCATCAAGACTCTACCGCGACGCTAGCACCGCTCTGAAGCTGCACAACTGTGATTTATCTAAATGTTAACATCAGCATGTAACTGGTCACTGTTCCTCTCTGACCCTCCTCTTTCTCCTTCTCCGTCCAATCAGCTGCAGCGCTCAGTGTGACGTCCTCTCGCCCTCTCTCCCTCCACGTTCAGCGACGATCACAGGTGGCAGCCATGTTGATGTTGTGTCTCCTGCTGTGTCTTCAGCCTGCAGACTCCAGCGCTGCTGCAGATGCGAAACCCAGGAGTCAGACCGGCCCGCGGCTGCAGCTCTCGCACTCAGGTAGGAAGCACGGCGAGCGAGGAGGTGCGCCCCCTTCTGCTCAGAAACACACTTCTTATCGTCACCTGGATGTCTGAGCGTAGCTGTGCAGAACAGACGTGCAGAGTTTGACACGGGTTTGATGTCATCTAATCCAGCCAATCATGGGCCAGTATTCAACAAACACACAACTTGCGATGAATCCAGACGTTAAGGTCTTTCTCCACCAACTCATCCGAAGTTGTTGCACGTTTTGAAATAAATACGACGTCAATCACGTCGTTTACACACTGAGTGGAGACATGAGAATGACATCGGCGCCGGCGTTCTCACGTTCTGCTGCTTTAGAAGTAAACTGACTGCTTCAGGTGTAGAAGAACAACCTGAGTTCTGTTCGGTTCTGTTCAGTTCTGTTCAGTCCTTGTTCTCGTTTGGACGAACTGTGAAAGCGCAGCACGTTCTTTAGGTGGTTAAACAAACTAATGACAGACTGAGTCACATCAAACACTTGATGCCTCATTTACATATTTTGCGTCTCATTAAAACAGAAGCATGAGTCAGAACCGTCAGATTTCCACGCAGCTTTTGAGTAAACACATAACTCAGAGAGATCAGTTCGGTCGTTGGATTGTTTGTGTTTGTGGAAGATTCTGTTTTTAATTGTGGCAGTTTATTTCTTTAATTTCATTTGGATAAAGCTGTTGCCCCATGAATGTGTTGACCATGTCTTTCACATTTTAACTTTATGTGTGTGTGTGTGTGTGTGTGTGTGTGTGTGTGTGTGTGTGTGTGTGTGTGTGTGTGTGTGTGTGTGTGTGTGTGTGTGTGTGTGTGTGTGTGTGTGTGTGTGTGTGTGTGTGTGTGTGTGTGGTTTCCCTTCAGAGGTCGTTAAATCCAAACTTTAAAAGTCCGTAGAGATCCTGTTATGAGGTCAATTAACCCAGTAACTTAACACTGGAACAAAAAGAAAGTTATCTCTCTACTTGCCTGCGACAGCCAGTGGCCGGTGGCATTTCCTTCCTTATTAAGTTCCCAACTTTTAACATTGGAACAAGATGAAGTTGCTGAGTGAAGTGTTAGATTGTTTGCTTCTGGAATCTGATTTTAAGAACGGTTCGATTTTTCAGCTCTAAAGTCATTTTTCTTGAGATGTTTTTTTTTGTCAGAGAGAAATTTGTAACCCTTTCATTCAGATCAGTGAAGTAACGTCTCACTGTGTTAAATGTGATCTGGTGAAAGACGTGGACATGTCGTCCAGAGTCGTGCCACGTCGCCTCGATTAGTCTCCACAGCAGAGACTCAGGAGCAGCAGGAAGGAATCAAGTGGGACATTCACAGTTTGAGAGTTTGAGAGTTCAT
Organism: Hippoglossus stenolepis; assembly: GCF_022539355.2. Lineage (NCBI taxonomy): Eukaryota > Metazoa > Chordata > Actinopteri > Pleuronectiformes > Pleuronectidae > Hippoglossus > Hippoglossus stenolepis. The sequence goes on from NC_061485.1 coordinate 1,737,731, forward strand.
GTTGTGTTGACGTCCAGGTGCCTATAAAACTGCCTCCATTATCTTAATGGAGCGAAATAATTCAGACGACCTGCAGCAAACTCATCAAGGGTGTTCGGATTTCAGTCTGAGGTTTTTTCACTGCTGCTTCAGGCTGAGACGTCCTGTAGACGTCCTGTAAATGTCCTCTAGACGTCCTGTAAATGTCCTCTAGACGTGTGTGGATGAGTCAATTAAAATGCAGTCGACTTACAGTTTGAATAATGTACAACTGTCTCTTAGGCCACAAAATCTCCTTGAGATGATTGTGGTCGTTCTGGCGTTGTCCGAAAATAGAATCAGTATATTGAAAATTCTTGTCCTACCAAAATGTGTGTAACTGGAAAACTGGAACGTGTGTATTTGACACGCAGTGTGGTATGAGCTCCCTTAAAGTTATATCCCGAATCAAATGTGAAGGTGCAGATCCGAAACAAGCAGTAGTTGGTTCAGGGAGGCTGCTTTCATCGTGTGGTTTGTTAGTGAGATGTTTGCCAAGAGAATGAATGAATGAATGAATCGAAGTGGGGAAGATCTACAGCATGAAACTGTAGATCTGAGCTTTAGGTGCAGGAAATCAAACTACAGGTTCATTTCTGACTCTGGGTCCATGTGAGACTGCCGTTTCCATGGAAACTGTGTGTGTGTGTGTGTGTGTGTGTGTGTGTGTGTGTGTGTGTGTGTGTGTGTGTGTGTGTGTGTGTGTGTGTGTGTGTGTGTGTGTGTGTGTGTGTGTGTGTGTGTGTGTGTGTGTGTGTGTGTGTGTGTGTGTGTGAGCTGCAGGATCAACAGTAGTGAGACTATTAACTTTTTATGAGGCAGATACTCAGACATGAGCTTTAGGGGCAATTAACACACACAGTTACACACATACTGAAAGTGATGTAAAACTTATCTAATTTTCTTTCTTGCTGTGTTTATTATCTGTCTCGCTTCACCTCTCCCTCACTAGTACACAGACACACACACACACACACAGATGCATCACAGACACACACACGGCGGGAGAGAGTGTGTGCGTCACTGCCGACCCAGTGTGTGACCTGAGCAGGAATCCAGAGAGACCAGCCCTCATCCTGCAGGGAGACACACTCGGTTAGCCTTTAACCTGAGTGTGTGTGTGTGTGTGTGTGTGTGTGTCATCATTTCATTGTCAGAAGTAAAGCTGCAAAAACAGTGAACGACTAAAGGTGGAGTGTGAGTGTGTGTTGTGTGTGGATACTGTTGTTTTTCACTCTGCGCTCTATTATCTTCTGGCTTCTGGAAAAGAACACACACTGCCAAACAGCTCTGTGTTGGTCTCACACACACACACACACACACACACACACACACACACACACACACACACACACACACACACACACAGCTCTGACTGGACTGTGCATCGTGTCGTCCATGTGCACGAGATGAAGCGCTGTCGTTGGTCAGCTCAGGGTGCAGGTTCAGTGTGTGTGAGTTCACTGTTCACATCACTGAGGCATTTCCTGAATCAGGCCAGTTTAGATAAATATCACCTTTCAAATACTTTCCAGTAGCTGTGATGTATACGGTCAAAACTCCACCCGCCTGGTGCTCAGGGCGAAGTGAAACCAACGCCAAACATCAGGCCCGAGACTGAGCCTGAATCCAGGATCCACAGAAGTGTGTTGTGTGTTCAGACTGTTTCCTCAAGTCAAATATGCATGGTGTGTGTGTGTGTGTGTGTGTGTGTGTGTGTGTGTGTGTGTGTGTGTGTGTGTGTGTGTGTGTGTGTGTGTGTGTGTGTGTGTGTGTGTGTGTGTGTGTGTGTGTGTGTGTGTGTGTGTGTGTGTGTGTGTGTGTGTGTGTGTGTTTTATTGTTACTGGGACGGACGAGTGTGCAGATTGAACTTCTCTAAACGACCAGCGTTCCTCCTGCTGTGAGTTTACTGAAGGCGAGTTCTGACGCTCATGTGGAACAAATCCAACGAAAACACGCTGACCTCATGTGGAGCCGTGGGGCGGGAAACACACACACACACACACACACACACACACACACACACACACACATTAAAACACACGATATGATAGCTGGGGCAGTATAGAACCAAGTGTGTGTTATCTCTCTCACAAACACACACTGTTGTTTTGATAGCTGCTCTGTCAGACAGATGTGAACTGGCATAGTCATGAATATACAAACATCCAATTATGATTTTGACAGCTGCACACACACACACACACACACACCTATTTGTCGTCCTTATTATTCGATAAACTGAGCGAAACGGTTCATGTGTTGCTGCAGGGAATCTGTCACACCTGATTTAAGTCACCACAAACTGTGTGTGTGTGTGTGTGTGTGTGTGTGCGTACAGCCTCTTGGGAGGTGTAGCCCGTCACCTTGTGGTGTCATGCTGTGACCCTTGACCTCTGCCACCCCCGCTGTGATCGCAGGGTTGAGAGAAGACGAGATTCTGACTAAAAGCAGAATAGAAAGGAAGGAGATGGGAGAAGAGAGATAAAGAAAAGGAGGAGGAGAGTAGAAAAGAGGACGGCAGTGAGGGGAGAGGCCATCAGGGTTTGAAAGTGTCAGTAAAAGAGGAGAGGAAAGAAAAGAAGAGCAAGGAAGGAATGATGGAAGAGAAGGAAAGAAGGAAGGGAGGGAGGAGAGGGAGGGAAGAGGGAGGGATGACAGAAGGGTAGAAGGTTTCCTGAGGTTAATGAACCTGTCAAGCACCTGAGACGAAACAGAGCTGTGTGTGTGTGTGTGTGTGTGTGTGTGTGTGTGTGTGTGTGTGTGTGTGTGTGTGTGTGTGTGTGTGTGTGTGTGTGTGTGTGTGTGTGTGTGTGTGGTGTTCAATAAGTTATTTTTTTATCTGATCAGCTGCAACTATTGTGATCAAATAGTGATTTTCCAGAGTTAAGGACGTCTTGTTTCTCCAGTTTGAGAATTTGACGCTTTTCTTCATCATTTACAGACAAACACATTTCACCAAATAACAGACACACACACACACACACACACACACACTGATGCTGGTTAACGTTGCACAGTGGGGAGCTGACAGACGCCCTCGATCTTTAACTCGTCAGTAGATAAGAGACGGTGGTTACAGATAACAGCTGATTTAAAGCTCGTAGTTTACGTACTGATGGCAAGGGTTACACACCACACACACACACACACACACACACACAAACACACACACCTGAAGGGAGGTTTTTTATACCTTTTAGTTCTCACACTCTCAGTTTTTGTTTTTGGGTCAGAAGTTTCTTTCTTTCTGAGTTCAGGAGGTACAGGGAGGAG